>NC_088302.1:17520484-17607041 GCF_032854445.1 Liolophura sinensis
GTATATATACTGGTAAGACGATGTTGCGAAGATCAGGTAGCCATCGATCTGAAGTGATGACACAGTGAATGTCTTTGTTTAATTGCTTGAACAAAGGTGACGAAATTGCTCAACCATTTGTCTTGTCGTACTAAAAAAAAAATAAAAGACTACAACATGAAGAGCAAACCAAAACAGGAACTACGTGTGATATGGTTGGCAAATGGTCACACAAGACCGATGAATGTACGCGTCGAAACAGACATTCGTATACCAGCTCTCACCCAATAAGGACGTCCCAGGTCAGTAATCGGAAGGTCAATTCCCAAAATGACGTATAACATAAACTACCAAACAATTAAGAAAGTACATAAAGTATGAGAATAGACGAAAACATGCAAAGAGAAGCAGTGAACAGCTTTCAAAGATGTTGGAAAGACGCAAGGTATGTTCTACGCTACTTAGTGAAGTCAGCATTTAAGTCCCTCTTCTTGTCAGTTTACATCAGTTAATAGTTTTACTTCAACTCTTTGTGGTCGCTGTGAGTTCAAGTCCAGCTCATGCCGGTTTCCTCTCCGGCCGGACGTGGGAAGGTCTGACAGCAACCTGCGGATGGTCGTGGGTTTCCCCGGGGCTCTACCCGGTTTCCACCCACAATAATACTGGCCGCCGTCGAATAAGTGAAATATTCTCGAGTATGGCGTAAACACCAATCAAATAAATAAATAAATATTCCAGATGTTTATGTAAATTCTTAAGTAGTGGCAAATTATACCCTCTACCACCATGACTTAAGCACAGTTAGGTAAAAATCGGATATGTTTTATGTGCACGCCGTACAGATGTTTTCATATACTAAACATTTATTTCAATAAAATTGACAGAACAACAGTATTTTGTCAGAGTACATTATGTTACTGCTATGATATGACAGACTTTGTCTGTTATTCCAGAAGAACAATTTTGTTGATCTAACATTGTATGGTTTTGACAACAACATAACATTATGTTCCCATAACATAAGCTATTCTAACATCATTCAGAAAGCATGATAATATGGTACATATAACGGATTAATTTTTACGGTGTACCATGTCCGTCAACTGCCATATATAACCAAAGTATTCGTAAGCTCTGGAACTTCAAATAATACCAGATACAACTGATCAAATGTTTAAGCACTGTGATTTTCCTGTTTCGACTTTCAGTCCGATGTATTCGATAAATTAAAAATCCAATTACCTAATTGCATGACGCTAGTCCCATAATTGCATGGTAAATCGTCTGTCAGGTAGTACCAGCTCTGTGGAACGTGTGTGACGAATGGGGCATTAGGTAATTACGGACAGTCTGACTCCAATCCATGAAGTTATAATATACTCCAGGGATTTGCAATTAGTTAACCCACTTTATCAGTACACGTATATCAAAAAGGATATCCTCATTCGGTGGATATAATAGTCTCCATTGTGAATGTTTACGAAAGCTCCTTGAAATAAACACACTACTACGGTATAATAATCGTGAATTCAAAAAAAAGGATACTGTTTATTTACTTATTACGCATGTAAGACCACTTCAACCGCACTCTTCCCAGCGGGTTACGTAACCTATCGTTGGACCATATGCAGGTGATATTTAATGTTACAACCATGGTTCAACTCCCAATCAGGTCATACATTGGACATACATTTAATTGGCTCTTATTACTTTCTTTCAAGGCATTTAGCATAAGGGGCTATGACACGCAGGAATCTGTAAGCAATATACTGTGAATGGGTGAATCGTCATGTCTGATGTACTTGGCATGGCTTCAGCGAAGAAGCACCAAAGATATGTCGTTACTGAGTCTGCGGCAAACAGAAGCCATCATGATATGATCTAATCAAGGCTAAAATAACCTTCAACTTCGCACTGTTTTGTATGTTAAATGTGATGTCAACTTCTCATCTTCTTCAACTTGAGTTACTTCTCAGTGACAAAGTATATTGTACTGCATTTTGTAAATAATTTTGCTTAAGCCATGGTGATAGAGGACGTGTAAATTACTGATATTGACATATTTACAGTTAGGGTAAAATCCTGTCTGAGGTAAACTGACAAAAGGCTGTATTTCATAGGTTACGAGTGACCATTTGACAACTAACGCACTGTTTTCGTTGCTCTATGTTTACTCTTTAAGCTGTGGTTATTTATATTCCGGTGCTCTGTAAATTATTACGGACATCCAACTGTACGCCAAGCTGTTGCATTTTCATCAGTATAAAAGTTCAAATAGTATTTAGAAATGCGGATTTGGAAATCCACTACAGAACAGAATTGAATTTATTACAAGTAGAACAAAACCTGTCCGATAACTTATTGAAAACATAATGAAATGTGCACGGAAGTCTATGTGGAATGTTGCCCACAACATTTGACAGGGTACAGGGACAAACTTTTTAAGGATCACCAGGGACAATTGTATAATACAGTTATAACGATACGCGTACAGCCAAGGGCAATTGCCAATGGCAAGAGATGAACTTGTGCATGAAGGAACGTTTTGTTGCGTGTCTCCACATCAACTCGGCTGACGTCTCATTGTTCGGTTGTCCCGAGCCGACTGAACCAGATAACGGTCGGGGTGAGCGATGGTGCGCAACCATGTCACGGACTTCAATAGATTACCAGTATTATCACACGCTTCATCTGCTCAACAGGAATGACATCTCCTCCACCGCGAATCAATCCTCTTCTGCTCCCTTCTCGCCAATACATACATTTTCACTCAGGGTTATGAACGCCGCTGATCTGTTCCCTGATAGATGGCGTCCCCGTTTGTCTCTTGGGACAAGCCGTGCAGTTGTCAATAGGCGTCCGCGCCTGATAGATGCTGAACTAGCCACGAATAAGGCACAGTCAGCGCATCAAAAAAAGGCATTTGATCACCGAAAATCATGAGCGTATATTCATATATCTGTCAAAGCAAAATGGATTAATGCTTTCTGGATGATCGTCAGGCAATTGTCTATCTCATTCCTGAATGAGACATTGTCCATGGCCCACAATCCATCTTTATCTCGCCACACGATTATCTATCCAATAAAACTGCGCCGTAAAAAAAAAAAAAAAAAAAAAAAAAAAAAAAAAATGCTCATGCCTTTCCGAGCAGAGTGCATCCCTTCAAAGCTTTCTCATATCTGTTGGACAGTAATTAAGGCTTTGTCCGCAAATGTCCTCTATGATGTCTCATCTGTTCTGTGCGTGTGGTCTTCTGTATATCCACGTCACAACATGGTACTGACTTCTTGATCTGGAAAATCTCCACTTTGCACAGAGATAACCCGTCATATAGTATTTTAAACGTCCAACGTATCCACAGTATTGCAAATAGCTATAGTTAAAGCACACTTGATACGCAGATGTGTATCGAAGTAGGATATGTAACAAATCAATTATTCCTGTAACATTTTTATTGTAACAATAACGGACTTTGCTTTAGGTGAGTATAGCCATGAATAAAAAGATATATATCATCAACGAACATACCATACTAATCAAATGGTCTTTCATGGTTTCAGAATGTGTTGGTCTTTGTGTGGCCCTGGTGCATTTATATACGATACATTTTTGTCTAAAGTTACACATCATATCGTTTCATATCTAACCCCAAATCTTCCGCTGATGGATCAGCCTGACTGTTTTAATGTTATCCAATGTTGAACGCACGGCAGGTCGTTCATGTATAAACCTACAAATATAACTACGGTGGTGTAAAATACACGGGATTAAGCGCCTATACATTAACGCTACGGATAATGGATCAACCGTGTATGATCATGTGACGTATGTTCACTACACTTGTGACAAAGTCAATTAAAATGCATCTTCCGCATGGCGTATCCATTAATTGCGGGGCGAGCAAAATTTATCATGACATGAACAGGAAGTTCGGGATATGCCATCCATCCATCATGACATAGGAATGCGCTCGTTCCGAGAGCCTACAAAAAATGCAAGTGGTAACAGCGGAAGTCAGTTGTCAAAGGGAGGTAATCTATCATTGTTACAATATGTAAGTTTGTGAATATTCTTAATCATGTTGACAGTTTTGCCTTTTTATCATATTATATTACTCTAAATTGTGTTAGGGGGTTAACTTGAGTGCTGTCTTCATTGAATCTAGTCCATTATTTTAGAAATGGTAACTTTTTTCAGTGACGCGAGCTTATCATTCTTCCTTGGTTTAACGTAGCGCCTCAGATCTTCAATAATTAAAGTTATACTCTGTTAACACTAAAGCAAAGTAAGGTGGACATAGTTTTACAAAGTTTTGTAAAAGTGTTAATAAATTCGTAACAATTATTTTTTAAGAACGGTGCCATTTGGATATTCTTCCAAGTTCCAAGATATTCTATGGAAATGAGTACGTAAGTAAGTAAATCTAGGTGTCAAACAGACACTCGTATTCCAGACGTCAAAAACAAAAAGGGACGGCCTAGATCAATAAGTGCCAGGGCAATTCCCAAAATAAACGTTCAACACAAAGAACTGAAAAAAGTGTATACCAGTATAGTACGAAATTAGGATGGATTAGGTCTGTCTCTTTATTATCTGCAAGTGTCAAATATAATACACAGGGCTTGAGCATAGAGAGTAAAACCAGAGCCCTGATGAAATGGGTACACGTATCCCGTGAATTCCGGACTCTGTAGTCATACCATTCCCATGGGTCCATGGGTGGAGTCAGATAAAACAGCTAAGGAAAACTCGTCTCCCTTGTTTTAAAATAACACTGGGTTAATTTAAGTCCAACGCTAGAGATACTGTTTTAATCAACGACTTCTTCAGTCCTGATCATTTGTCAGATTGGGTGAGGACGAAACCCTGGAGGTGGACAAAGATGAACGCCGGAGGGAGCTGTATTGTGTGGAGGGTAGAGTAGTTTTGTGCCGTACCGGAAGTCCGCCATCAAGACTACATTAAAACCGGGGCTCTTGTGTCAGCCCGGACCGGAAGTGCTGGGAAATGAGTTTGCAAAGTTTAACATCGGGCCAATTGTCAGAGACCTCTATCAGACTAAAACTCTCTTGTTTGGCAGTAATCCATTGTGGTTCTAAATGAGTTTGATTCTAAGCAGTATGTGATCGGGAAGGCAAGAGAGTGATTGCCGTCGGTGTAGAATTAATGGGATGGGGCGTTTAGTGCATGTGTAGTTATTACTGTAACGAAGAAGAAAATTTAATTCGATGTGAAGTAAATATGTTACTAGCGCAAACTGGGTCGTCTATCACGGAAGTAAAATATTGATGATATCCTGAATAACCCCGGATGGGGTGGAAAGGCTATCATCTTGCTGGCACCGACTCTGTCATAAGTCTGATGGCTAAGAGCTATTAGACTTGCTCTAAGACAGTTCTAATCTCTTTTGATATGTCATTCACTTAACTTCCCAATTACTAACAACCTAGATAGTCCATGACAACGGGTTAACTCAGGACCAGTATCGTTAACCGACATATCACACAATTTTTGCCTGTAATGTAAAACTGTCTAATGCTTCATGATTGTAAGTGTCTATTAGGGTTCAATCTCCATGGACTCAAGTCTCCCACTCATTCAGAAGAGCTACGATTACGGGAAATCTGAACCATTTCCATTCGTTTCTTTTTTCTGTTTGTCGCCAGTCGAAGGTAACGTGAGTATGATTTATAGGCACACGATTTCATACGTTCGTAGATGTAGACCTAAGGGTGAAGGAAGTATAACGCCAATTCAAAGACTGCCATTTAATCGTTTCAATGATAAAGCTATATTGAGCGTAAAACGAGTTTTTGCTTATTAGTTTTAGCTATTCCGCGATATAGTTTTTCTGAATCTTCAGGTTCTGCTTAATCGTAATCTTGACGAACATCCAAATATAGTAATTTTATATTTATTGAGATCAAAACTTCTTCAGTCTAACTTGCCATAAACCAATTTATCAAATAGTTGATAGAGATGGCCTTAAAGATGGAGCTGTTTAGTTTTACTCAAAAAAAATGCTAATTAATACTTCAGAAGTAACATGGCAGGGATTAATGTGTGATATCCTACGTGTTGCGTGAAAGGTATATGAAAAATAACCTTATTAGGCTTACATCTGATGGATGTCTGATGTGTGTTGTTGCATTTTGTTTGGGAAGGTCACAAGGCAGATGTATTAGATACTTTATAACGTGACGAAACGAGACAAATCAAACATCCGAACCAGTTAAACAATGTAATTTGGTGAAATATACGTAAACTTATATATATATATATATATATAAGTTTACGTATATTTCACCAAAAATATATACATATGATGCGCGGACATATCATGTTGTTTTAAAACTACTATAAAAAAACGAACGTTATTGCTTGCTCTAGACGTCTTCCGCCAACAGTCTGCGGTATCGCTACACTTGAAGTTACAGTTATACGCTACTTCATATCACGTTTTCAGAACCGCGATGAAATCATTTGCGGTTTTCATGCAGGCTCAAACATTCAATTCTGCTTTTCGACATCCATCAAGTGTTTCCGTCCTACATCTTTAGAAAATTTTATACCGGTTTTTCACCGTTTGATTCTGAAAATGACGGCTCCAATCGAGATTCAGTTTGGATTGTTGTGGTATTATTACGGCAAAACAAACTCACATGCCGGAAGTTACAATTATAAGCGTCAAGTCCAACATTCCTAAAGGTATGTAAAAAATTATACAAATAAGAAATAAAGCCGGTAACACACAAGAGAGAAGCGGTCATCAGTTTTCAATGATGCCGGGCAGACAATGAATATTCCAGACATGAATTCCATATCAAAGTTCAAATTCGTAGTCCGTGAATGAGTTCCATGTCAAATAACAGTTAAACAAGTATCTCAGTCGCGTTTTAATTGCAACTGTTCATAAAGGCATCATGCTGATGTAATTAGCATGGCTACCTTTACGGCCCCTAGCCCCAGGTTAAGCGATATTTAGATACAGTTTGAAATGACGAGCGTTACAGACCTTAACCGATCAGATTGTGATTCAAAAGTAACGGACTATTACGTCTTTCAAGTTGATATGTAAAGATCTCATGCTACAAGAGGCGCCATCTATGATGTTACACATGACATACAAGATAGACGGTTACACTGGGCAACCAGCGCCATCTATGTTGTTAAATACCATGTACGCGATAGATATGTACATAGGGATAACAGCGCCGTCTATGTGGTTGATCACAATGCAGATCGCCAGAGATTCTGAACGCTATGTCCATACCTGCTAACGAGAGTGTTATACTCATTGTAAAATTGAGAAACTTAGAATGAGGCGTTTGATGGAGTATCCTTGACAAACTAGTTTTTGAACTAGCAACTTGTGACGCAGATTAAAGTCATCACAATTAACGCAAGATCTGGCAAATGCTACAAGGCGAGATATGTATTACGCGAGATATGTATATGACCCATGCGATATGGAACATTAAAGGCAAATAAAACACTATGTGTCAAATGAAAGACCATTAAACACTGCCCAAGAATATAGTTCGATGTATTTTAAATGGTCTTAAATGTAGCAGTCTAAAAGAGTTAAATCGCACAAACCTGATGTGACGTTACTGATGCCAATATTGCCAGAAAAGGCCACCGTAAAATCCAAACTTCAAATGCATTTTACTAGGGTGAAGAAATTCTAAGAAATAAACAGATCTATTTATATGGAATTTATATTCCCCTTGGTAGTGTTTTCATTGCCTTTAATGTGATAGAGGTTATTCTAGTAATAGAATAAATGGGAAAAAGTCGCCTTCCAAACATTATGTTTGATGTGAAATTCTTCTCAATAACCTAAATAGAATAGGCCCTATATAAACAGAACCTGGTATTTCCTCTATCTGTGAGTGAAAAGAAGTTTGTTTCCAGATCAGAACTGACTTTTTCTATTTTCGCAAAATGTTAAGAGTTGATCACGATTTTTATATGTACAACCTGTAGTTTGGCCCATTTGTCATTGGTGTGTAATTGTAACTCCGCGATTTAGAACTGTACCCCCAAAACTCATCTCCCACGAAACTGCCTTGGAAGTTTAGACGGGTATGGATGAATGGCCAACACCAAGAGCTTTAGACTTCATTGAATTATCTTTCCGCTTGCTCTGTAGTTTAAGGATGGAGTAGGTCGGTGTGGGTCGGCTAGGCCTTCCCCATGAGACGACCAACCCGTTAATTACTGCTGGGTCTAGTAACGTCCACCGACCTGCTACCAATGTACCGTTACCTGATTAGGTTTGCTCAAGCGAAACGGTAAGCCAGTTTGGTCGATCTTGGTCGAAAAGGCAGAATCGCTAAACGAGATGAACAAATGCATCGGTAATGAAAAGGGGCAGGTAGGCTGCAGTAGAACTCGTAACCTAGTCCCCAATCGACATCTTAAGCTCACTTCTGCTCCCTATAAAATTGATTCCAACTGTCTGGAGTGTGAAGTAATGAATCAGCCGAAACCTGCTGGCCGCTAGACGGACAAACATATTATGGTATGAATTGAACTATGCGCAGGTTCAACTGTCACACCAGACACGCATGGATAGACCTCAACACCACCACGCACTATACGAGCTGATCTAACCCACCCTTTAAGTTATCAGTTTAGATTTCAACACTACAATATTAATTAGGCCTACAATTTGCTATCAATGTCCAGTTGTTTGAAATTTATATTAAAATTTAAACCTGGCACGAAAGGTTTGGCTACCCAAAAGTAATAAGCATTCTTTTTGTACTTGAGTGCTGAAATAAAAAATTTTTCACAAGAATTTTATTATCTGGGCGCAGGTGTTGAAGGGGAAATTAAAGTGTAACCCTGGTATTACATCTGGTATTGCGGTACAACTTCTTGTCGTACTGGATTTTGTATTAGGGTAATGCATGGCATATGAAATTTTAAGTCTGACTCTAACTTTAGCAACTTTTTTAACTGGCAGTCTCATTTAGTGATTCACTCCAACTTGTGTTATCTCCGAATGCAACCATTACCATTAAAGAAGAAAAAATAAATAAATGACCTGTTCTGTTTGAATAAAACACATGTTTCAATCATCAATCAGAATGCCGACTAACAATCAAAATTACTATTGATGACGATGAAAGCAAAATGCCAAGCCTTGGACGCTTACAAAACTCGCATTGCCCGACAAAGTCCTTGGCGGGAATGGCAGACACTGGAAGCCACTGTATCAATATTTACTCCTCCGGAGAGGTAGCAGCGGTTTATCCGAGGCGTAGCGAGGAGCAATCGACGTACAGCTGACGGGTGGGAATGAAAAGGTTAGAGTAAGCCCAACAAGGCCAGATCAAGTACTCCCCCTAATACTTAATAGAAATTGTCCTTGCCGCCTCATAGATTTTTTCATTAAAAGGGTGTAAGGGTTAAGACTCTAAGCTTTGATTTTTTCATTAACTCACATCCCATCCAGCTATCCAGACAACCGAGCAACCCGCCTCCATCGCTGGTTGCTTCGAACATTCTTTATCTGATGTGTTCCTATAACACTGTATGTCCACTCTCAGCAAAAGCCGCTGTCTAGTTCCTTCTGTACATCAAGGGTTCAGATCACCAGTATTTGCTGTCCCGGTAATTAGTTTGCTGTACACAGAAGCCGCAGTTTACTACACGAAATGGTGTTGAACAACAATCAAATGCAAAACATGAAAACAGTAAAATTAGCGATACTTTCTAACCCATCTCTTCGTGTCCTGTTACTACTAAAGTTAATATGTCGGTTTAAATCCCCCGTTAAAATATTTTCTATCTTTCATTTGTTCTGTAATAAGGTCACAACCCGTGAGGCTAAAGGGCCTAAAGACAAGTATATGCATGGGCCAAACGACGCGTATATACATTCTCCGTTATAACATCATTCAAAGTTTCCACGGCTTCTTTTTCTAATGAGACATGATTTTTTTCTTTAATTCGCATTTCTTGTTAAACACAACAAATGTTACTTTGTTCAGTCCTAAGAGACGGTCATGTTTTGGCGTGCGATTTTAATACAGGCGAAAAAATACAACGGAACTATTTTTCTTTTTTCAATTAATGTGCCGATTCGATCTTTCC
Organism: Liolophura sinensis; assembly: GCF_032854445.1. Classification (NCBI taxonomy): domain Eukaryota; kingdom Metazoa; phylum Mollusca; class Polyplacophora; order Chitonida; family Chitonidae; genus Liolophura; species Liolophura sinensis. Next base: position 17,530,574 of record NC_088302.1, read on the forward strand.
GTGATCAACAGATCACGGAAAAACAAGCCTTGACGAAATGAATCTCGTTGATCCTACTTAGAGAGCGTGGAAAAAATGAAACAAAATTAAGGAAGAAACATACGAGGATATAATCATACCATTCTTTCTTATTAGTTAAGAATGAACAGTACAGGTACAAGCCTATACAGTCAAGGACTGTGCAATCTTAGCTGAGATATGCTCAAATATGAGAAGAATGTAAATATTTGTGTTTTATATACCTAAATGATCTAAAAATTCTATCACCAAGGAGCATTTTGGACGCAAATAAATGTCATGAGATATTATCTCTGGTGCTAAAATTGACATTTTCCCAGTAGGATATCATCCCACCTGTTCAAAAACCTCTCAAAGCACCTTTCTAAAATCAATAGAACTCCCATAATCTGGAAAAATGAGCAACTTTGGCATGGACGAAATTTTAGGTCATTTAGGGTATAAGGTCATTAAAGGACTTGTCAAAGTTGTGATTAGATTGTCATGTGTTTGACAAAACTTTCTCCTAAAAACACACTAGATTGTCATCGTTCCTTAAGTACATGTGTTTGACAAAACTTTCTCCTAAAAACACACTAGATTGTCATCGTTCCTTAAGTACATGTGTTTGACAAAACTTTCTCCTAAAACACACTAGATTGTCATCATTCCTTTGGTACATGTGTTTGACAAACTTTCTCCTAAAAACAAACTAGATTGTCATCGTTCCTTAAGTACATGTGTTTGACAAAACTTTCCCCTAAAAATACACTAGATTGTCATAGTTCCTTAAGTACATGTGTTTGACAAAACTTTCCCCTAAAAACACACTAGATTGTCATCGTTCCTTAAGTACATGTGTTTGACAAAACTTTCCCCTAAAAACACACTAGATTGTCATAGTTCCTTAAGTACATGTGTTTGACAAACTTTCTCCTAAAACACACTAGATTGTCATCGTTCCTTAAGTACATGTGTTTGAGAAAACTTTCCCCTAAAAACACATTGTTGTGGTTTTTCTGTACTATTCAGTTAATCAATAAAAAAAAAATTCTCAAAGAGCGTAATGAGCGCTGAGGTGATTTGTGAATTCTATGTGTGAGATCAAATCAAGCAGATACCAGCTGTATTCTCCCAACACCTCTAACGCATACATCATCACCCACACACCTAGGGGTACCACAGACAGACACAAGAAAGCAATTCGTTGACTGTTTACGCCAAACTAGTCCAGACATGTATGTTCGATATTTTATTTAAGAACACTTATTAACCGGTCAAAAGACTGTTTAAATCTGACGTGATTACCAAAGCTCGCAATGGAGGATGGGTAGCACCGATTGTTCCCACGTTAAACACCAGAGATGTGTATATAGAAAGCAAACATTGCAGAAAAGCATAATTTTTATCGTAACTCATCATTTTCTCCTACAGTTGGTCATAAGGCCCATGAGAGCAGTTTCCCCATTATACGCTGTTGGAATGAAATCCTTTCAACCCACACTTAACACGAAGAACCATTAACATGGGCAAAAAATGCGAAAGCTATCGTTTGACTTCCCAGAGGTTCAGATTTATAATGGACAAATGAAATGTAAAATGAAGACCGCAGTACAAATAAAAAATAGGACACGATGCATTAGGTTACGGAATAAACTCTTTTGTCCTGATTTCAATCGTTAGATATTCACGAAAGGAAAGAGAAAACACCTTTTCCGCTCAGCAGTCATAAGATAAGAATTACTTGAGCGTTAAATTGAGAGCTGAGTTTTTGGTCGGGCTAAGGGTGAAGGTTGATGATCCACAGCAGGCAAAGTTCTATTGCTGGAATCATTCTTTTGCTCTACGCTTCCAGCGATTATACCGACTGCCCGAATCCAGATCAAACATTGGGCGAAGAAACGAAGCTGAGTTATTTCTACTCGAACACATTTTGGCTTTCACCTCTCTCTTCAATGTGTCTCTTAATTTTATTTGAACTGTTCGCGCTACTATTCATAGCCGGAAATGACATGGAATCAGAGCGAACGAGTTTTCCAAGAGCGTTTGATTCTCAGCACGTTATTACGTCGACGACAAGGGTTTTTTCAGGTTGTCGTAGAGTGAACAGTCGCAGTATATACAGCGAACTTGGATTCGAAAGCGGGGAAAGTCTTTTAAAACCTCGGACAATTTTAATAGGCGACAGATATACAGATGGTGGGGGAAATGGAACTAAGAAAAAAATGCCAGTGTTAAATCGCGTCATCGGAAATTAACGGATCACATTCTTGCCCATCTGATTTTGTTATACCTTTAGCACATTGGGTTAGCATGAGGCAGTCACCCCATACGACACCATGGGCAGTAGTACGGCAAAAACACACCAGTCAAATAAGTAACCACATAAATAACCATTGTCAGTAATCCCTCCCACATATTAATACTGAGCTTATAAAAGTTAATGCTAAATAGTGCAAGGAAGGAGTCATGGATGGGTCATAGGGATGTTTGGATTTCAATCACTAAGACGCACGATTTGTGTCCAAGCCCGTCAGTGGACAAGGAATTACCTCCCTCTCACAGTCCGGGTTGCCTTGGTGACACTAAACAGTCGACAACAACCCTTGGGGCAGTTTGACGACCACGTGTCCTCCACCAATATAAGGTCTGTGTGTCAAACTTCAGTAATGTACCAAAGGTCGGTGGTTTACTTCGGTTTTACATGTGGAGTATGGCGTTAAACAACAATAGACTACTCAAGTAAAATGCGCAACATTAAAGTTTAGTTTCCAACAGATTTCGATTAAACACATGTTTCTTAATGGTAACCCAAGTCGATATAGTTCACTAGTTGACACAGTTCACAAGTTGCTATAGTTCACATGCTGATATAGTTCACAAGCTGATATAGTTCACAAGTTTATATGGCTTGTAGTGTTATCGACGGTGTAATCCCTAATATAAATGGGGTATATTCGGCGGTATGGCGTTCCAGTGAGAGAGCGTTACAAATGTCTCAACTGGGGTCAGAAGTTTACATGAAGACATAGCCGTGGCTTGACCGAAGTAATGTCGAAAACTACCTTACCCAGTCAATCAGTTACTCAATCAATCAAATGTCGTTATCATTTTCTGGTGTGGTTATTGCATCTATAGTCTTTTCCTTTTAACTTGGCGCCTATACTCAGCTAACACGACACATTGATATGTTGGACGTCTACATTATTGCCAGGAAAATGCAGATAGAACACTTTATCTAAATCGTAATGTTGAACTCCGTAACCTTGTGTTCGACACGCAGTCTTCATTGTCTCGAGTGACTTCATAACTATTTAAAAACATGTGGCATGTGTTTTTTAACTGAATTACTGTTATAAATGTATCTCGTCCAGTGTGGCCTGGCCTTTTAGTGCGTCAAAATGGACGTATTCAGATACAGAGCTTTTCGTTGTAAAGCTGACAACAAACGTACCCATGTACTGTAACACAACCTTTAGATTAGATCATATTCGCTGAATAAGCCAGCCCTTTTGGACATCCGAGAGTACTAAGTGTCCATAATGGGTATGGTGCAGACTGACATGTGCCATTGTCTCATCGTCCATCACTTGACTTGCTAATGCTTGATAGAAACCGTTCTCGGTAACCAGTATTGCCCTGTGTTTTCAAATACATTTACCCGGACCACATGTCCCTATTAGCTCTCTGGAGAAAACCGTTGTCTCGGGTTTCCCGGCATTACAGGTGGAGGCATGGAATGTGATATGAGGTACTTACCTCACCCACACAAAGGTGATATTAATCTCTATTTGCTTACAGGGGAAATGTCGCATAGAATTATAAACCTCTGTGGGGACACAACCTGTTTCTCATCATATCTCTGCAGTCTTCGATATATATACTCCACCACAGTGGCCGAGTGATTAGAGTGTCTGGTGTCATGCCTGGTGTCTGTCTGTTTGGTTGCACAGTAATCCTGGGAGACATCCCCTAGCTCAGGCATACCCATTACGAAGAAAGCGACCAAAACAAACAAAAAAAAGTATCGAGAATACTGACCGTTCTTTGTAGATTTGGTTAACTGGCCTAGTTGTATTAGATCAGAAATCCGTGTCTCGCACATTTGCAGCTAACCAAATCACCCACCCTCCATTTTATTGGACGTGAACCGCTAATACGGATAATTAAAATAAAAATCCTAGACAAATGTGTATGTGTAGAGAATAGGAATAAAGTAGTTCCTAAAGTTAGTTTGTTAGGGTTGCCTTGGTATTTTACTTATTTGATTTTTCAGCTCGTCTTATCTGTGTTTTGTACCGTGCTACTTCTACCGAGGCAAAGAGCAGCGAAGTGCTCTCGAGAGTGGGAAGGATGTCACGGTTGAGGAAGTACAAAATAAATCCTATATCTCAAGCGACTAGTAGGTTTGCGTGCGATTGACTTGACTATAAGACATATACTGAGGATTAAAGTCATTGTCGTCATTATCTGCTATTTTTTTTTATTGTTTTGAGGGGGTTTTCTTTGGGGGGTGGGTGGAGGGGGGGGGGCGCAATTAACATATATGGAACCAGACAAAAAAAACGGAAGAAAGTGTGTCTGTTATGCATGTTAGGAAGAGCGGCCTTTCACGGCAATGATATATTCATCAATTTGTCAACTTCACACCGGATCCTGGCCCCAGTACAAATGGCCCGCTCGCACGCGGCAGCTGTTCAGGCCGGGTATACTCGCCTGGAGGAAATGTAGGTGATGGTGCACTGGAGATGGTTTCACTGACGATGGTGTAGGTATAGCGATTACCACAGCCTGTCGTCTGGCCAGCTTACACTGATTCATATAATTGCCGTATACACCCAGAGACTGTCTCCCCGGGGTAATGGTTATTATTGCTTCCCAAGATAGAAATTACCAGTTCTTTACTTCATTAACCACCAGGTTTCTACCAATGATCGCTCAGTACACAAGGATTATTTGTCTTTCATGTCCGTGATGAAACCTTAACTTTGAATTGAATGCCAATAACGCCTTTGGTTTTAAGACGAGCTCGTAATTTCATTGTCCGCAAGCTTGTCCAGTGTGGCGGGACTTCGTCGTATAAGCTGGGCAATGGCGAACACCGCGGATTCATTGGATGTTAATGCTATTGGTGAAAAAAAGACTATACGGTATGTAACATCCAATCAATTTCTGGAAGCGTGGTTTATTGGCCATGGCCGTAAGAGCTGCCGTAGAGTAGCCGCCTGAGCCAGCACGTGGATGGTCGTGCCTAGCCTTCCATTGGTACACATTTAGCCCGTGGTTGAGGCTCAGTACGCCCGCTGTTGAGCACTGCCGATTTCGGCAGTCAAGATCTGATGGCCTCATGATGTAGGCACGGACAGTTGTTGTGTGGAGATCGGCAAGGACCTTCCGCTGGGGAAGGAAATATTACCGTTTTGACAAATAATTAAAGGGAATGGATTTGAATAATAGCCGAAGTTTCCCAGGAAAAACGTTGTAACCACCATGCGGTTTCTGTGATGCTGAAGTTTTTTTTGTGACGAAAACAATCTGTGACGCTTTCTATGATTATTAACCGTGGAGTAATTAGGAGCCTGCGCATTTGAAGTCCTGTTTACTTGGAGTTTGGGGGAGTTTTTAAGACACAATGGTTAACCAAGCCTGGAGATTCATTGTTGCGATTGTGTTTCTAACACTCTTGGAAGTATTGCAAGGTAAGGTGTAATCACACGACTTGTGCTTTGATTTTACAGAAATTTTGAAAGTTCAGTGACGAAAGGGATAGGCATAAGTTTATAAGCTAGTACAGGAAAAGTTCCTAACAAACTAAAGTACTCCTGACAAACTATATGATTGTGCAATTGTTCCAAGCCTCGTAAGGTGTCTGCTATAGGTAAATTAAGGTTATCGTCTGAATTCTGATTTTGCTTATGGGTTCTATGGAAATACTGTCTTGTATACACTAAAACCCTCCTGTAAACGTTTGGTGTTGCTTTAAGTGTTTTTGCTTATGGGTTCTATGGAAACACCGCCTTGTATAAACTAAAACCCTCCTGTAAACGTTTGGTGTTTCTTTAACTGTTTTTGCTTATATGTTCTATGGAAACACCGTATACACTAACACCCTCATGAAAACGTTTGGTGTTGCTTTAAGTGTTTTTGCTTATGGGTTCTATGGAAACACCGCCTTGTATACACTAAAACCCTCCTGTAAACGTTTGGTGTTGCTTTAAGTGTTTTTGTTTATGGGTTCGATGGAAACATCGCCTTGTATACACTAAAACCCTCATGTAAACGTTTGGTGTTGCTTTAACTGGGAAATGAAGTTTCACCTTTTGATGAAGTGATTTAGAATAAATTCACAGGAACCATGTGGTTCGATGACAGCAGAACAAAACTGTCAGCGGAGTTATTGTCATATTTTCACACTATTACAGGAGATTTACGCTCAACAGGCAGTATGTTCCGGTTGGCTCTTTCTGCTTTAGGTTAGGAGGTTTACCAAGTACCATTTGAAGGGCAACGTTAAGTTTGTACACTCCGGTTTTTTTCACCCATGAACCTGACTGCGACCGTGGGTATAAATTTATTTTGCTGAAGAAAACTTCTTCAATACGGCGTTAAATACCAATCAAATAAATAAAAATTACAGTATACAGGCCTGTTTTGTAAAAGCTGTTTTTGCGCAGTTAAGGAAATTTATTCAGCTGCTTTTGAATAGGTATGGAAATTTGCTCAGGCGGATGAGTTTTGTTTCTTTGTAATGATTTCCACGTCCTTAAAGGGTCTCAGGATAAGAAGAGGGTAAGGTGATGGGTTTGAATCTAAAGGAGTGGATATTTGGAGAGTTGGTTCGATGGGTGCTTATGGTTTTGGTATTAAGCCGCCAGTAGTCCGGTGAACCCCTTAATGTCCTCAACAGGTATCCGCGTCTGTGGATATGGGGATCGATTGATAGCATTGGTATAATGGTGTTTAAACGGCCGCCCTCGAGTAGGTCTCTATGCTCGGGCTTGAGAGGACAGATTTCGCGCCGAGGGGGTTGTGATGAGACAGTAACATAATAGGACGTATAGATAAAGCATGTATTGAAAAGACAGAAAAAAATTCATGCTATTGTTCCCCTTCCACATACGCCCGACAGTTCCCCCTAGATAATGAGCTCTGGTTTGGATGAGTTTTTCCCGTTGTTTTCGTCCCAGTGGACCGGTGTTACCTTACCTAACTGTGCCTTTATTGATTCCTTTAGGGTAGTATAAAAACAAAGCAGCAATATATGGTGTAATTCTAAACGGCTAACTTCTGGTTTACAACGGCTCTGAAAGCTTTGACGCATTAATACACGACTAAAGCCGTGTTAACTGTATTGTAGGGTTTTTTGTTTTTTTTATTTGCTTTTGGAGTGAGAGGGGCTACAACGCTTTAGAAAGGGCATAAAAATGTGGAGACAAATATAGCAGACTTTTAAAATGAGAGAGCAGGGTAGCGGCAGTAAGTGTCTCTTCACGACGATCCTCCCTTACAACTCACGACAGGGAAAATGTTCTTCACTGCAATACTGAAATGGATGGACAATAACTGTAAAACATGTAAATAAACTTAATTCATCTGCATCAGACACAGTCATCAGAAAGCAATTTATAGAAATACATGGAGCAATATCTCGGCCTTGTGAAAATGGATAGCATCAGCTAGTCTAACACATTGTTCATCGCCATAAAGCAAATAGTGGAGTTGGAGTTGAATGCAGTGTTGAAATCTTGTCCCAACTTCTGCTAACTAAAGGCTTCTAACAACACCAAGAATATGGCCTGTTAATCCAACTTTAGGATTTAAATACTGGGATAATTTAATTCTAGCGAGTTTTTAAATATAACGCATTCTTATACATGCAGTTTTTACTTATCTGTCTAGTGATAATGTTTTCGCCTCCTTTTTGATATCCATGCTGTTCAGGCACAGCATGTTGAGTGTACACTTTCAGGAGACAGTTTGAGAATTACTTTAAGTCTTAAGTTATTGGTAGTGTGTTCATTAGTTGGTACTCAGCCTTATCAAAACTTCACAAGTTCTGGAAACCAGATGTCAGCTGAAGCCAGACGTCAGGGACTAGGTAAGAGTAATTTAGACAGATTGCTATGTTGTTTCTGGGAATATTTTATACCGAGTAAGGTAGCCAGTGTATTTATAACCTGAAAACATTGAGCAAGTTTGGAATGAAGACATTATTGAGGTATCCAGACAGAGAGAGATTACTATTTCATTATCACAGATTTACACCTTAACTACCTAGGCGACGATTTAGCCTGGTGTTTGCCAATGGTCATCTGCGCAGGAAAACGTAACGCTTGCCGCTACACTTTTCCGCCTTACAGACCATATATCACCTCTAGCTATCGCCATACTCCGGCTTGTTTGCAGGATATGCGTCAAGCTCACAAATCGGCACTTTGTATGAAGGTTCACCGTAGAGCATTCCTCCACTGATCAACAATATCAGTGAGTGCTGGAGCTCTGTGTCGTTAAACCATGAGCGAAGGGAGACGGGGGCAGGGACGCGGACCGCGGAGAGAACAGCCTACAGATGATTTTAAACGATCGATGACAGTCTCTTGCCACGTGGGAATACGTATAATTCATGAACTAATGACCCATCTTCTGCGAAAGTGGCGACAACGACATTCCGTCAATATGGCTCTAAGGTCGTTTTCAGCTTTATTTTGTGAACAAGATCTAGCAAGCCACATTCCTAACCAACGCAATTTAAAAGATTAAATCTCTGCACAGAATGTGATGTTTTCAGATTTTATACAAACAAATTTGAGTGCCTTTTTTGTCCATGAGCTGTTTAACACGTTTATTAACGTTGATTTTGTTTTTCAACTTTGCGGAACAGATTTTGTCTGACAGGATTAGTTTTCGAACAGTGCATGATGGAATCATCCCGAGCCGTCATCCTGCCGAGCCGAAAAAAAGCAAAAAATTGGATGACTGATCAGAGTCTCGTGCCCTTCGCGAATTAAGGGACACTAAGGATTATTAACCCTTGTCGTTCACCCCCACCCCCCACCCCATAGACCAATCATATGCCCATAACCAGAGTAATTTAGATAGATTACCTATTGTCGGAGTAACGATGCCGCATGACTCTCACACATTTCTAACACAACCTTCTCGCCTCCCGTCCATCCGTAGTCAGGTGAACCTTGTACAGCATTAGGAAACAGGCCTTGGCCTTGTGGCTTAAAGTACACTAGACGCGGGTTCAAACCGCGGGAAATCTCCAAATGTGGGGAATTTGGAGATTGCTCTGCTCTCAGTGACAAGAAGCGGTCTACGACGCACGCGTGGCCGTTCGCGCAGTTAGGCATTCGCTGAAGATCACCTGCCTTCCACAAATGCGTTGTGTATATCTGTGCGTCACTCTTGGGAAAGTTTATCAGCTATTAGCCAAAGGTCGGCGGATTTATCTCGCGCGCTCCCGTTTCTGCCTCCCATAAAACTGACAGCCATCGTATAAGTGAACATTTTTTCAGGATGACGTTAAACTATTTTTTAAATAGTCCAACTGGAGTGCAGAAACCAGGATCTCTTACGTAATTTTCCTTCACCATGTACGTCAATAAGAGTGATTAGATAGACAGTTACAATCAAAGCGCAACAGAGATACATATTTTGACAAATCTGACTTAAATTATTCGCCTACAGCATAATTTCAGAGCTTCGAGACCTACAGCATAGAGAATAAAATCAGAGCAACGACGACCGTGTGATAGCTGGCAAATAGTCACACATAACCCGTGAAATACGGCCTCTTTATTTTTTTACCTCAGCCAGCCAGGGTTCTATTCTGACTGTTCATGGAAATGCATAAATCGTAGCAACTTACACACCACCTAACACCATGACTTAAGGGGATACAGAATCGATGCTGATTGATTCACAGTTGAGATAGGGTTTCCTGGGTTAAACCCAACAGATTTGGTCAGGCTTGAATAAGTCTGCCATACCAAAACTTCAGCTTAGGCTAGGCTCTCACATCAGCCAATCAGAATCGATTCTGTTTGACGAAAGTTTTCTGAAACTCGTCATGTTATTACACAATCTACCCGATTATACGGCGTACGTACATTATCTGAATGATTTCTGCTTTAAAGTACACTAATGCCTAAACACATAAAGTATAGCTAAGCCATTGACGGACCACTTTTAATGGTGAATGGTCAATACATGGACACGTTTATAATATGGAAGGATATAACAGTTAAATGTGTATCCTCAATGTATATTGTCACTCCTACATCATGGGAGATGGATAACGGTTATAGACCTGAAGCATTAAGGTAATGGTTGCTACTTTTAGCTGCGAAGAACAGGGCTACATGAAAGGACGCTCTGTTGTTGTTGTTGGTTATAATGTTCGTTTTCTTGTTTTTAATGATTTGGTGCTTTCGAAATACCAACGCTTCGCAGCTCATGACCACAAATGGTATTTTTTTTTGTTGTTTTGGTGCTACTTTGGGCCAGTATTTCATAAGGATTTCATGCACCAGCTTCACTGTCACAAACCTAGTCTATAGCTGTTCATTGTCCGTCTCTGCTAGTGGTTAATACTTCTGTCTATCTATAAATGCAAATCTTCTTGATATCAACACGTTTTTATGTGTTAAGTGTTTTAAACATTCGGAATTCATCACGGTTGGAATACGTTTGGGACATTTCCTTTGGAATTTAGGGCTGATTAGTAAATATGCGGTTTGTAATAGTTTCACTGGACTTTTCGTCTGTTTTTACTTGCGTTTTGCTAGAAGCCTGCCTTTATTCTGGCGCAAAATACGCGCTGCTTTTCGAGCGTCTAATTGGCTTAAAACAAAATGTAGGGATATCGGTGAACGGGGCAGCATTGAGACACGGAAATAGCGTTTAAATATTCATGAGCGGAGAAATTACCACACGGTAAAGCATCATATACTTCACTGTAATGGGCCATGTCTAGCGATTGTAAATGTTTGGGGAAGAAATGTAATTGTTTGTTCTAGGCAAAGATAGATTTTTATAGAAAGATGACTCATTTGTCACGATATCCAATGTTCACTCAGGCTAAGCAGTTCTATAAGTCAGTCCTCTTGTCTGTCGGTCCGTCCACTGAAGAATCATGCCAAAGAACCATGTACAGCAAGACGTACCATTTTTAAAGTCTTTGGTATGACTCGACCCGAGTCAAATCTTAGGTTCAACAACTTCTAGGCGGTCGCTCTAACGATTAGGCCCACAGAAGTGATCTGATTATTACATTTGTCCTTAGATAATTCCTTTGTTTTCCTTTGATAATTCATTGGGTCTACCTAAAATAACTCGACTGTAACAAATAGAAGCTATTGTTCAAGCAGCTGTACTATATACTGCAATAGCATCCACCGAATTAACGAGGTAAGAAGACGTCGAGAATCATTACCGTTCCATACAGCACTCCAATATCAACCTTTGTCCTCTTATAATGTAGAAAGAACTCATTTCTTATAGCACATTACTTAACAAACAACGAAGCAAAAAAAACATGACATTAAACCTAAAAAGAAACTTTTCAGATTTGTCAGCGGATGGTAATTATCGATCACATTGATGTATGATGTGAAATGGAATCTGACTAAGCTTGCACTGAAGCAAGATTTAATGTATATCCTTTAGTAATACTTTTTGCACGGCATCTGGCCAGTGAGGTCGCACGCTTCAATCCAGCCCTCGCTGTGTTCGATGCTGCTGTAAATCAAGATGTTTTCTTAGGTAGGCAGCGAAGAGCGGAGGTAGTTCCTCCACCCAGAAACCGAAAAATTCTCGAACACATCATTTGGCACCTTAATATGATAAAATATCATATCAGTAGCGAGCTAACCAGGAATACTGCAGTGTGATCCAAGGGGAGCGATAGTAAAACAGGTATTCCTGTACATCCGTAACCAAACTAAGCCATGAGATACTCAAATAGAGAAGCTATAGGATCAAGGCTAGTTTTGCAGTTTTAGAAGTTTCAGATATCGTAATTGGATGCGGATACTGATATGGTAACAATAACTGGTCACGTCTTGGCGAATTTATGAATCTGTTTCCTTTAATAACCACAGTTCTCTTGAAAGTGTAAACCTTTCGACAAGGTTTGAATGAGCAGACGAGTAATGGATTCCGCCTATACATTATTAAAAAAAAAACATAGTGTTTTAATGCTTATCAAACTTGGCAACTCTGATATATATATGTATTTATAGTCTGAGCCTGGGTTTTCTATCTTATGAAATCTCGCTCGGCAAAGATTGTGCAACATTGTTCAAATAGCTTCCGTTGCATTCATGTTGTTTATACAGCCTTATCAATTATAACCGTTACTTTCAGCTTAACGATGAACTTCAATGAACTTTGCGCAGCTTTCAATCCATTTGACTTTTTTTACTCGTGTAATTATCGTGGATAAAAAGAATTCATTCAGTTAACGTGAAACTTGGGGGAATACGAGTAAGAGACTTGTAAATGCCAGCATGGCATGTTGGCACCGTTGGGAATAGATCGATCTGCCTGCTGTATGAGGGTTTAATGATTTGGATCATGATGTTAGTTACCTCCATGTGGTAGGCCATACATGGTGACAGAATTCAAATGATTGCACTGATGATTCTATCACCTTCGCCTTGGTCCCACCCTTCTGAATGCACATCCGATCTGCACCGAATAATAATCAGTTGTGTGATGTTTCTAATTAGGACATGTTTTTTTCGGCTTCAGGTGAAGTCTCGCTTTGGCAGAGGTGGTGGACGTACCGCGGAATATCGGGTAAGATGTCTCACATATACTCATTTTTGACTTCAATTCCAAAACTTGCTCTCACTCTTCGTGATATATTGGTAACAACAAGTGCTGGTCGACGGTCTTGTGGTCCTGTAACATTCGCTGGCGCGCATTCCTCATTTACCAATATGCGCTCCATATTTATATATAACAAACAACCTGCAGCATAGACAGTAAAAACCAGAACAACGACAACAGTCTGCTGGTTGGCAAATTGGCTCATAACTGTTGAAATGTGGCACACGTGGACACGTTCGTCAGTAACTTGACAAAGGGCGGTTTTTTTTAACACGGGCACTCTCTAACACTGGTCACTAGCGTATATAAGTGAAACATTCTTTTAGAATGGCGTTAAGCATCGATCAGATAAATAAATAATTCATCGGCCTCAACACAAGATATGCCCATCCATACGCCTGAACACCATGCTATAGTATATTCGTGTTGTATCCAGCTGAAAAGATAAAAACAGACACACAAAATGTATCTATACACCCTAATCCAGTTGAAACGTATGTCATCGGGGCAGGAGATAAATCAAGTGATTCTCAAGGGAGTTAAACCGATATCTAATATTACTTTACACTCTGTTTGTTAACACGACAAGCGCAAAGCAAGAAGAAAACCGATGGTGGGCCTTTTTTGTGTACTTTGTTGTGGTCAGGATTAAGCTATCGGTTTCGTGTGCGAGTTCTTCTGGGAAGTGTTTTCTCCTCCGAAGAACAAGTTTAGAGATTATCCACCAATGTTATAGATTGCTTATCGATTGGGCAAGTCTCTTGCCCTGGCATGTGTAGGCTCAATTATTGAGGGTTTAGTGAACCTTATTACTCGTGTGGCTCAGCCTAAAAGCTTACGTATTAGCACAGCTCTGCCACAAAGTCCCTTAAAGCTCACTACCAAACAGCTCGCCGTGGGACTATCCAAGGATTTTGTTCATATTTTAGGCGATTAGAATGAAACCCCTGGTCTTTCCCTGGATTTGTCTCTCCCAAACTTCAGTCAGTGCGCCATTAGAATTTACACAGAACAGACTTGCAGGATTTCCAAAGGACTGAAAGAAAAGAAATGCGATAGTGAGGCTGAAGGACTTTCGGGCAATTTCGAACCTAGCAACAAGCCTTATGACTAATGCCCTTCAAAGATTATTCCGTAAGTCCTGAGAATCCTTGGGCTAAGTAAGCTGGTAGCATATCTGAGGAAAGTTTGCCAAATTACCTTAAAAACGCAGCGTTACGCGGGTTTTTAATGCTAACGGAAAAAGGCATAACTTTCTGCCGCACACGGGATATTTTATGCCTAGTATCATTGATAATAAGACAAATTAAAAGCCAAGAAAAGATTCCCTTTGGAAAATACAAATGTGTGTCGCTGCCCCACTGTCAAGTCTGTACGTGGCCTCGAGGAGAAATTCAAAGTCTTTTCATGAAAAACGTCGTGGTCTTTCTTTGTCCTATACGCTGGTTTATACATCAAAGGGAAACGTGAGCTCTCATTGATGTCAAACAAAATGGCATGATATGTTTGCTTTTCAGGTATTTTCCTGTAACTAATGATATAACAAGGCCGTAGCGCTGTTGGCCTGTAACGGAGCATGTCGTTTGGAAATACTGACCCGGAGTTTCCGGTTATTTTTTCCCAATTATACCGATCCATATTATACTCTATTCAGCCAGGAACGTTGATTGAAATGTTGGGCTATACTAAGCATGATATCTTACAATAACATCTGATGTTATCCCACTAGTCTCTCGTTGCGTAACGACTAAGACTCTATGTTAATAATTCTCCCTTTAAGAACTTTTCCCAATAAAACGATATCATGCATGTATTTACGTTTTAATCCCTTATAACCCGCTGTTTTTGTTCGGTAAGAAGTACGGTTCAGTCGACCAGATCTATATGAACAATTGTAAAAGCTTTTCCAATAAATCAATCAATGTTTTATTGAAATGTTCTAATTTTATCGACCTCAGCGAAGCGTCGACCACGAGAAACGGCGCACGACAGGCCGTTCAACACGTAATATGCACGAAGTGCGACAAAGGATATCCGAGAGTTAAGCGTCTGGTTTTAGCCGAGAGCAAACATGGAGATAAGACACCAACCAGTGGGGGACTAATGCCATGCAGCGTAAAGCAAACAAATCTCTAGGTTGTCATAGGAATTCATTTGTAGCCGGAGTGTCTGTGTTACCAGACAAACCTCACACAGATGATCTGAGGCACAGCATTATCAGAGCGCCCTCGTGTTTGCTGGATCATCGTGTACACAACTGAAATATGTTTGATCTATTGAAAGCCCGACCAATAAAAAATCAATTTGTTCCATTTTTCTAATGGTATGTCTGCAGTATTTATTGCCACACAATGGCGATCTTCTAGCATGAATTAACGCTGACAAATTTAATCCTCAAAAGCAGTCACGTGTGTGTCCGCTCGACTCGGACCTCCTACCCTTTTCGTGTAACGTTTGGGGCCGGCTTTGAAGTTACGAACGCGACAAACCTTGGCTCTAACCAACCAGAAAAAAGCGCCCAAGAGCCCACGCGAGGGTCGACAGAGTAAGCTATACAATCAACCTTGTAAAATAGCTTAGTGCGTCTGTTCTCGCGAGATTAGAGCCTTGACACGTAACTGGCCACAGACCCCCATGAATTTTCCATAAGCGACAATGTTAACCTTTAGCGCTGTAGCTCAGCCCCAAACATTCCTTGGCCAGTAAGCTTTGGTGCATACCTGACCCAGCCTGTGAGAAAGAAGTCATTAAAATTTTGGCATAGGTTGACCGTCAAAATCTGGACCTTTCTATGCCGGCAGCTGGGATGCTTAACAACGCCAAGGGGACGTCACTCGCAGCCTCATCACCACCTATCTCCTTGTGTCCTCTCGCCCAGAATTTCAATCTTTCATCAGTAAAACTCATACCTGCCCACAGCTTAGACAATTTCCAGCATTTTGATAACAAGCAGGCACCTGTACAACCAAAAACGGCAGGCTGGCAGCAAAAAAGACTTTACACCCTAAAATACACAGGATTAAAGCGGAAGTTTTAATGTAGGTCTGTGTCCAACTCGAGTAGGCTAATATAACCCGTAGATCCCCCTAATGACCGCAAACGCTTTATCTGTGTATATCTACTAAGGACAAATTCACCACTCCAAAACATAACCCAAACAAAAGTTCATGTATGTAGTCCCGGAACACCAACTAAAGTTGTCGCGTGAAAAGCCAGCTTCATAAAGCCTAACTGATACAGTTTGTAACACGGGCCAATATATAGGTGGGTTAAATCTTCCACTAGAAGTACAGACACCTTAGATGCATAAGCTCATATGTATTTAAAAATCAAGAGCACCAATTTCATTCTATGAACTCTAAAGCGGATGTAATCAGATTTTTTATAACAGATTTTACTTCCGCCAAAATGTTTTCATGACACACAATACGTCATATTTACGACATTATGTAGCAGTGACAACCGATTATTACAGACGACCGCACGCTTATAACAAGGGATTCCACTGGACCGTGGCGTCCTTCAAGTCCAATGTTCTCTTCACAAATGAGTGAGCGAGTGAGTGCTTGGGGTTTAACGTCGTGCTTAACAATTTTGTTTTTGTATTGTTCCACCGCTCTTTTATCTAGTGCTGTCACTGAGACGCCTTACCGAAGGCAAGTAAGCCTCCCCGCCCGAACCATTAACGTGATACGGGTCAACCAGTCGTTGCACTATCCCCTTCATGC
The DNA here is from genome assembly GCF_032854445.1 of Liolophura sinensis. Classification (NCBI taxonomy): domain Eukaryota; kingdom Metazoa; phylum Mollusca; class Polyplacophora; order Chitonida; family Chitonidae; genus Liolophura; species Liolophura sinensis. Next base: position 17,547,139 of record NC_088302.1, read on the forward strand.
TGAACGCCATCTTCACAATTAGAGATTTTGTTTTACTACGGTTCATGGTGGCTCATCTGCTATTTTTTCTCTCAGTAAGCCAGGTGATGATCTCTTGAATCAGATCGTCTGTTTCAGGAAATCAGTTGAGGCATGACATATATTTAGTGTTAGTGTATCTTAAACAACAGGTCACCGATACCGATACCTTATCCTGTCATAAAACAGACTACAGACTAAAACAGACCCTCAGTTAACAGCTTTCCAATCCTACAAACATATCGCATGGCCTGTCGTATAAAACAATGCCACTCATCCAAAGCATACAAACACACAAAATTGTCTTCTAAAACAAGTCAACCATCATTAATGTCATTGCAACTGTTTACACTAAAAACCCGCGGTAAATCTTCAGCCTGTTCAGTTGGACCTACCAAGTAACTGGGCGAGACACAGTATTCTTCTTCGCGTTGTTTCCCAAACTTAAGCTGGCAGAGGACTCATTATTACACAACACAACTACAAAACGGCGAATCTGTCGGACGAGATGATTAAGAAACGATTACGGCAGTACAAAGTTTTTAAGAAGCACCCTGCTTCGTATAAAGCGGTAAAGAAGCAGAACCTGTCGTACAAGGTGGTTAAAAGCAGAACCCGTCGTACAACTAAGGTGATTAAGAAGCAGAACATGTCATACAATTGAGGTGCTGAAGAAGCAGAACCTGTTGTACAAGGTGGTTAAAAAGCAGAACTCGTCAAACAAATAAGGTGGTTAAGAAGCAGAGCCTGCCATACAATTAAGGTGGTTAAGAAGCGGACTATTTCGTCCAAAGTTTTTAATAAGCAGACTCTATATGACATTGTGAGCAAGAAGTAGACATTTTCGTACAAAGTGGTTAATAAATCCACTCCGTCGTACGGTCCTCATTGTTTTGGTGAGCTGTAAGTTCCACAGTGGAAAATTAAAATCTGCAACAAGAAGCAATCAACGATATAAGTTCATTAAGTACTTCCAGCAATAAAATGGTAATTTTAGTACGTTGAACTGGCGATCCTTTGGCAATATATATGCCTTTGCAAGTAAAGTTTACAGCTTTATTACATAAATAGCATTTAAGGAAAACCAATTTGCGCGTGTACCCTAAAGAAGAAACCTCCGGCCTGAGATCCTGACTTGCTGCGGGGCGCTTAACACTAAATGGAAACTGTGCAAAGTGGTCGTAAAATGGACCATTTCATACAAGATTGGTGTAATCGACTTTCCCACTTCCTTGAGCCTTTAGTGTGGTTTATTTATTTATTTATTTATTTATTTATTTATTTATTTATTTATTTCAATGGTGTTTTATACCATACTCAAGAATATTTCACTTATACGACGGCGGCCATCATTATGGTGGGAGGAAAATGGGCAGAACCCGGGAAAACCCACGACCATCCGCAGGTTGCTGCTGGACCCTAGTTCGGTTATCATGGAAGCTAGTTAACAATTCTGCATACACAATTATCAAAAAACATCACGTGTATTCAGTGTGGCATATCAAGGAGTCTAGTTAACATTTCTTCATATGTAAGTACCAAAAAGCACCACGTGTATTCAGTGTGGTCTCTTGATGATTCCAGTTAACATTTCTTCCTTCACACGCAATTACCAAAAAGCACCACGTGTATTCAGTGTGGTCTCTCGAGGACTCCAGTTAACATTTCTTCATAAGTAATTACCAAAAAGCACCACGTGTATTCAGTGAGGTCCCTTGATGATTCCAGTTAGCATTTCTTCCTTCATACGTAATTACCAAAAAGCACCACGTTTATTCAGTGTGGTCTTTTGAGGATTCTGTGTAACATATATACGTAATTAACAAAAATCGCACAATGTCATCAGTGTGATCTGTCAAGAAAGATATAGTTAACATTTCACATGAACATACACTTGCTTTTCTAAACATGATGGCACAGTCACGCGTTAAAACTTAACATTAGTCAAGTCTACCATTATTGACGTTATTGTCATTATTCCTACATTGCACATACTTACAAACCTGTTAAGCAGGTTTCGGTCGCGTATTCTCCTGTCGATGTACGGACATCATCAATCTACATCTACAGCAGAATATGTTTTAAATGGTATTTACGTCGAACAAGTTTAGACAGAGGAAATCAGACCGAGCCTGGCGAAAATCGGTGCACCCCATCAGGTACCTAACAAACCTGGTGGTAAGCCACATTGGAGCCAACGAAGGCTGGGGCGGAGAATACAACCTCATTTTGGCCAGTGGTTAGTCGTTTTCCGGTAGAACACATTAAATGGCTCGGCTAGCGAGTTCTCACTGTATAAGCTACAGCCGAGTATTGCATCCCTCTTCAATGCTATGCTTGCTGGTCTTGCAGAAACCGTTGGTGGAAGGTCATCGTGTTCTTTGCACGGGTAATGGATCAAAGCGGTACACCCAATCTCGCTAAATGCTGATTATGTTGTCACGGATGGTTAACCAACTGAGTTTTGTGCACGACTAATTAATAAAATGTCCAATTACCTTTGAGCTACAATTACAAAACCGTTTGAGAAAATGTTTATGTGCCCCTTTCTGCACGGGTCTAATGTGAAAATGCTGGAAGAACTGGAAAGTCAAGCCGCCCAGTCGGTGTGCTCTGTTACAGGTGTCTTTTGATTGTTATTATTAAATGAAGGACTGACTGGCAAGTAAATTGATCTGTTTCTTAATTGCTTATTTATTCATTGGAATGGCATGAAAATTTTTTCCTCACGAGGTGTCGGTGACATTATATAGTGAAGGTTAATTAAGTTATGCACAGAACACATTGCCCGATAGGAGCTCAAAATTTTCTGTCATATGATTGTGAAGCTACTGGTGCTATAAGATAAAAGTAGAAGCACTATCTCATCACAAAACTGCCACCAGAAGATGGAAATCATGGTTTAATCCCCAGTCAAGTTTTATAACTTTAAAGCAAAGAAGTTATAATGAGACCATATTGAGACCAGTTACTTCACATCAGGTTATTGTCACTTAACACAAACAGACAGCTTGTCCTAAACACGTTTTACTTGGTTGGATAAATAAAAATTGTTTTCCTGGACAGTGTTTAGTGGACTCCATCCGATATATACTGCAGTCTAGTGTCTTCTTTGCCTTCAAAATTGGTATCACTGACGCTCAGTTCAAGGCGATAGGGCAATGCAAACTGTGATACTGTGATTGTGGTAGTGTATAAGCATTTGCCCACTGTGACACCGCCATCCCTGTAATGGCGTTACTCTCGATGCTGTAGTCTTATATTCCATATCTGAGTACTAAGGATTCCTTTGTCGTCATATGACTGAAAAATTGTTAAGTACGACGTTAAACGCCAATCTCTCACTCACTACCCATACCTGAATACACCAGGTTTCTGCTGGTGGAATAAATATCACCGAGACTTTTGCATAGTTTTCTCGTGATTGCTTATTTAATGTGATGACAACACTACATTTTGAGCAATTCTACACCAGTAACGTCTGATAAATAAATTAAATTGCAATTAACATCTCTGCATTTTTCCAATTATTCTGTTTATTCCATGGTGCAAAGTAATGTATATGATGTGCTCTTTAAGAAAGTACGTAAACAGTTAAACTAAAACCCTAACTGAGGTAAACCTGAAAAAGGCCAGATTTCACCAGTTACGTGTGACCATTTGCCATCGTTAATCTGGTTTTATCCCCCATGTTGTGGTCTTATTATTATTTACCTTGTACTTAAAAATTTACATTTGCCAGTACTGCAGCCAGCTAGCCGCAAAGCCATGCTATGACCGAAATAAAGGTTGGAAATGAATTTTTTCTGCGAGATTGCTTGACATAAAATGACAAAATTTGTCTCAGAGGAACAATTAATGGAATACAATACAACAGACGTTAGCAACCAGGGTAAAACTAGAACATCTACCATGCATAAATACAGTTTCAAAAAGTTAACATTACTATATCCTTGTCATTTCATATTATGGCACTTACGACGGGATTTTCAAATCCCCATCCCGTATCTTTCAAATGATATATGTTTTTGTGAAAAAAAACCTACTGTGTAAGTGATAACCTCTGAATTGAATATCATCTTCCCAAAACTTATTGTTCTTGCACACGCCATGCAGTGCATTAATGATGCCATGGCGAAATTACGTAACTGAACGACCTTCAAACAGGCTGATCAACTTCCAGTGATGGCAAATGACTACTTGGGTTCCTCAAATAAAAGCATTACAGCTTTTCATCCTGCTGTTTAAACCACATGTTAGAAAAAGTGAAATTGAATACACCTGAAGCCATGGAAGTCACGCCAGCAGTTAATTATTCTTTTCTTCGACTAGTCGTTGTTTAAATAGTTTCTCAGACAGCGTTTCCTTTCTTACAACAGGTCCTAACTACTGGGGACTGCTAAATCCCAACTGGAAACTCTGTTCTGATGGGAAACGCCAATCTCCGATAAATATAGATCTGCAAATGTTGCTGTTTGACCCTACGCTTTCCCTGGTTCATATAGGAGGTGGAAAGGTAAGATAACCATTCTTCTTGTAAGTTGCAGCGTAGACCGGCCATGGTTAAGATGTGGTAGGTCATTAAAATTGTCCTTATCCATGTTTTGAATTGTGTGCTGTCTATTATACGCATATGATGATTCTTGTAGTTGCATGTGCAATCTCGTAGAATCTCGTGTTACGTGGTTACTTGGTGTCCAGCGGACAAACCTGTAAAACAGGAACATAGGACCTCACCTGACGTCGACAGACTCTGATTGGTTCTACCCTGTAGCACTTGCGCTCAGGCGTTTTCCTGGTCTCTAAGGTTAACCGTTTGGAAACTTTGAAAGTAAACGTTATCACTACAAGACTGTCCACACGAAACCAGATAATGAGAGGTTTACGAGGCCATATAGCTATACAGAGAGTAGCAGCATCCTAATATAGAAATGACCGTACTTCTTTGCTTGAGATTCTGGATGGCCATGTTGAATCTCGGTGAAGTGTCACGTTATATGCTCACAGGTTTGACATTTGAATGGCGCAATCTTTCACTTTTCATTTGTCACTTCCCTACCGCACAGACCGTTCACCTAATGAAATGAACGCTCTTATTCTTGTCTAGTGTTGTTGATTTCTCTCGTTGTTTAATTACAGCAGGTAATTAAACGTTTACAGTATGTTTTACTGTACATGTGATTTGAAAACCAACAGAAATGTCGCTATACAGGTTTAAGAACAGGAAAGCTCATACCACAAAAAAGTGTGGAAAATAACAAGGTGGCTACCAAAACAGACCAAACCTTTCGATACCACAATCTGGGGTCGGTTTCGCGAAGCAGTCGCAATTTGCACCTATCGTAATTTCCATGATAACGCATGTTGAAGATATATGCCATCGTGCTAAATGGACTTGAGGTAGCGTTGTGCCAGCTGTGTGAAACTCGCCCTCGACCCGTAACTAGACATAGGTGTCACAAATGAATCCCCATATGAAACCCGTAATGATGGAATATTTAGGCCCCACCCGGCCGATGTTAATATAAAATAGAAACTCTAGATAGCTCGACCAGCGATTCCACTGTCAAACTCTCCATAATTCTAAGTCAATGTCGCTATTACAAACTGCCCGCAAGATCACGTACATCAAAACCAATCCATTAGACACCGCGATAAAATATTTTTTTAGTGATATCGCATTGCGGAGAAACAGGGTTGTACGTCCGTCACAGGACGCCACAACTTCTAGACAAATTATTAATCATGAGGAATTTAGATTGTGGAGGCTTATATTTCATCATGGAAGCGCAGATGTTTTCAGTAGCTCCAATTTCCAAGAATAAATTTAGGGTATATTCCAGAAGCCTTAGCACGACCTTAAGCCTGTTAACCACACATGTGAAAAATCATAAAATCCTGATTCATCCAACTGGTACCATAATTAAAAGCTAATAAACAGCACACACACTTCACCGTATCATCTGCCTGTGCTGACATGTATAAGACGGAATCTGACGCTGCCTTTCGGTTGAAATGTATTATTCCTCGCTACGGCTACGTATACTCTCAGTTTTACGTTATACTGTTAAAAGGTGCTTTGATTTCACTGACATTTCCTATGAGGTGTTATATTCTGGTAAGTCGAAAGTTTAAAACATATATTTCAGCTATGTTTTTACTTGACAAATTTCCTGATAAGATCTTTTTTCTTGTAGAGTTAAAGAGGCCGGTATTTGTGCTGAACTATCTGCATGCGGTCATTGCAAACCTGACCATATGTTTTAGCTGCTTTCATTTTGTGTAGTTTCCATATAAGGTGTTATTTTCTGGCAATGATGAAGCAACCAAAGATTAATGTAGATATACTTTTACTTGATAAGTCAAATATTTGTATTGAATGGTTTGTGCAAGCGCATTGAACGTCTGCACATACTATTGAAGCCGCTTTCATTTCCCGTAATTTCCAATCATGTCTCTTGTATGTCTCACACAATGTATTCTATTGTGGCAGAAGCCTCCACACGACTCACCCTCACTGATGATTTTTATTTCTTGTGTGAACGAAAAACGCCTATAAGTATATTTGAAGTATTTGTGTCCTGTTCGTTTTCCGAAAATTGTCGTTAACGTCCCTCAAATAATCACAAGGGATTATTCCCTATCTGATTTCCATAAAAAACGAGATTCTTTTTCTCCCACGCCTTGACATACCGCTGATTTGTTTGAAGAATAAATCCCCGATGTTTATGGAAGATATTGGAAATTACATAACACATCACACAAGCAAGAATAAATATAGCCAAGCAACCTTGTGGGGGCGGGTCTTTGTGGAGTGGTTGTGATACTTGCCTGTTAATCATTCAGACACATAAGAGTTTGGTTCAGTCCCAGTCTTTGACAAGGAATAATCAAGATCACTGTTCTCAGTCCCTTGGTGACAGAAAATGGCGGACGGTGATCGTGTTATTTGCTGCTATTTAAGCATTTACATGAACAGTTAGAATAAAACCCTAACTGAGGTAACTTGACAAGAGGCCGCATTTCACGGGTTATGTGTGTCCATTTGCCACCTATCACACTGTCGTCGCTGCTCTGGTTTTAGTCTCAGTCCTGTTTTATGAAGTCTTTAATTATATCGTATGGCTGTATATACGTTATCTTACATGCAGTTCGACGGATATTATTTGTTCTCTACCAATATGGTTTACATACTTAGATCGATCTATGGGTGAAATCCATTCAGTGTATTACACGGGGGAAAATTTTTCAGTTAGTGGCAAAGTAACTCACTCCGCCAGTTATTCCGGTTACCTCCATCCGTAAAACTTAGTGCCGTCATATACATGAAATATTAGTATGTAGCAGTCAGCAAGCATTAACTCGTACACTTGATAGTAAATCTGTATTTTAATTTATTTATTTGATTGGTGTTTTACGGCGTATTCAACAATATTTCACTTATACTACGGTGGCCAGTTTTCTGGACCGAGCTTAACTTCTTTAGCCTACGAAGATTATCTTGTCCAAACTATCTGGTCTAACCCCACCTGCATCTGAAGCCAGGTACCTAAGGCTCTACCTGTCCCAACCACATGATTCTTTGTTGTCGCCGGTTATGTAATACTCAGTCAGGTAAATACTGTCAAACCCATCCTAAATCATAGTTCATGTCTCTCAGTAGAGAGATTGGAATTAGCTTGCAACAACAACGTCAGTCTGATCTGATCTCTTTTTTCGATTTAATCTGAAACCACTCCATGTTATAACATACAGGCCCTATCACGGTAAGAAAAATAATTTTCTATACCCTTAGTCACTTTCTCAGAATGTTTCTTACGTGAGAAAAGGCTGTTTTTGTGTAGTCAGATCCGACATATATGTACTCACGTTCTGTTAGAAGCAAAACATTTTTTTTCAATGGGGCCAAATACGGCGGCAAGTTTCCACGAGGCTAGGTACAAGAGCCTCACTATGGAAGACGAACGCGGCCACTCGCTTTCTCTTGTCGCGTGTTTTAACAACCCGCGGCCCGAGAACTCGAGAGCGCCACAATAGCTAAAACTGCGCGAGATTATAACGTTTTCTTGTTTTTCACAAACGCTCGTCTCCTCAATTTTTTCCATCGTTCTTCTATTCTAAATCACTCTTTGTTGAACTTATTCCCGACCACTATCTTATAGTAAATGTATTCAAAGATAGTTTATCACATGGTACAATAGTAGTTTTTTACCTTTAGCGACAAAAGAGCTCGAATTCGAACCACTCTTATTAAAAACACAAAGCAATGTTGTCTTCAACAACAAAAAAGCAGACAATTCTCTTATAATGCATACAAAACTTGCCTGAATACCTGTGTCTCTATACCTTTTGTTTCTGTCCTGCTTCATATATAGTGACGAATACTTCACAAGATAGCTTTTGTTAAAGATGGCTTAGCAGCCAATGTATCCAATATCCACTGAAGTTCAGCTTCTTCTATTTCTGAACTATCTAAAATATATATATATATATACCTGTGCGTATGTTGTGCGGAAATTGGATAGCCGCCAACTAATACTGCTGAATTGTTGTCATGGACCTCGTGTTACCCGTCAAAACAACAACAGAAATAAACACCCTGAGTTAAACAAAAGCCTCGTGTTCATAGAGTACAATACAGCGTACGGGGCCTTAGAGAATTCTTTTGCTGTCATTATCATTGAGTTGAACAGTATATAAAATATAAGGCTCCTCCTTGAAAACCTTATTCGTTTACTGCATTAAAACGATATAGAAATGGAGGTAATATATCAGAAAGATAATACATTAAAATGTAATATATAAGAAGGGCTATAAAATAGCAAGGTAATATATCAGAACAATACATCAGAAAGGTAATACATAAGAAGGGTTATAAAAATAGGAAGGCTATGAAAAGACATTCATTAGGAAGATAATGCATAAAATGGGTAATACATAAGCAGACTTGTTTATTTATTTATTTGATTTTTTGTATTTGATTGGTAAAACCGGACAGAGCCCGGGGGGAAACCTACATAAGAACAGTAATGTACGACAAAGGTAATGCATAGAAAGGAATCTCCGAGTGTATGTAGGGCAAGAAAAGACCTAAGGTGGTCTCTCGTTTGGTACTGCATGAATTTCCGTGGAGATTTCTTGGCTTCCACCAATGACGAATACGTCAAGCGTGGGAAAAGTTCACCAGTACTTACAGTACACATTACAAATGTGAAAGAACGTCATCGTACAAGTAAACAATTTTTGAACATGGCGTTAAACAACAGTCAACTATTAAATAAATCACATCAAGGGGTAATACGTATGAAGAGTGATATATAATAAACTTAATACATTAGAGCGGTATCACGAAAAAATGTAATGCATAAGACGTCCAATACATACGACCAGAAGTCCATTATCTAGTAGTATGCAACTTCCCTATAGCTAGTCTCCACGGCACGGTACACATATTACGTCATCAGTAAAAGATCTCGCCACCTGGTGGAGATATATGCCAACCTCTTGGGAGGAAATTGTGAACTGAATCAAGGGAAATCTAACTGTAAACTGCTGATACAAGAGCCAGCCACACCTTGAAACCGAAACTCTGTATGTCAAAAAAGACGATTTCGATGATCATTGTTGGTATGCAGTCATGAATCCACTGACTATTTTCATATTTCCAAGCAACTGTAAAACAATTACTATCAAAGACATTGTTGTCCTTTTACAAAACAACCGCGTCTTTCTAACCGGGTCGCAATAGAGATTTAAAAAATACATGGCTGCACAGATACGTCACATAATGTGTTAGAGATGAAAAAAGTGTAAAGTGCCGTGGGAACTAGCTATAGGGAAGTTGCATACTTCTTGGTAATGGACCTCTGCTACGACTCATGGCATGACAAGTGTAATCAGAACGTCGAAGTGTTGGTAGGTAATATTAGCTGCCAATTAATCAGGCCGTTGGGCAGTCAAACTTGCACGCAGGTCGACCAGTGATTCAGGCGTCCCGTATTTCCTCATGCCGGGCAGGTTCTCTGACAGTCAGGCATTCTGCCAGTAAGTTAGTCGGTCCACCAGGCCGTTGGACAGTCAGACTTTCAGGCAGGTCGACCAGTGATTCAATTGTCCCGTATTTCCTCATGCCGGACAGACTTTCTGACAGTCAGGCATTCTGCCAGTCAGTCAGTCCGTCCGCCAGACTGTTTGACAGTCAATCTTTCAGGCAGATCGACAAGTGATTCAATCGTCCAATATTCAAAACGTCGGTCAGGCATTCTGCCAGTCAGTCATTTGGGCGGTCCGCCAAGCTGTTGGACAGTCAGTCTTTCACACAAGTCGATCAGTCATCCAATACTTCAGTGTTTCAGCATGTCGGTCAGGCATTCTGCCATTCACCACTCTGCCAGTCAGTTGGTCGATCCGCAAGGCTCGACAGTGAGTCTTTCAGGCAAGTCGATTAGTGATTTTATACCTCAGTCTTTCAGTCATTTAGTCAGTCCGTCAGTTAGACTTCTTCTGGATCCTATAGTCCACTGGTATCCCTCTAAATCCATATTTCAGTGAGTCATAGAGCCAGTAAATCATGCTTTGGGCTTGAATGTCTATCAGACAAAACCTCAGACATTCGCTAACGTGGCTTCGTGCTGTTTTATGGCTTGTCGCTTTCGAGATACCCGTCTTTCAACCACAACAACGAGTGATATGATATCATATATATGACATTCAGCTTTCTATCGGCGAGCTGAACTTCAAAGCTTAAAGGTTAGATCAGGAATACGGCCGGCATCCTTTCATCACGTTATGGTAAACTGCGTACCACCAAGTTCTTGTTTTGCATAACGCATCTGGGATGAAGGCGGACACAATACTATTGCTTGCTGGAACCTATAGTTTGAATACATTTTGTGGCAATGATACCACTAATCTGCATTATTCAGTCAGGAGAGACAAAATGGGTTAACTCTCATTGGTTGCAAAAGGGGAGATGTTTTCACAAGAATCGTGTGGGGTCGTGTGCATGGCGTTTCCGTGAAACTTCATTCATTCAGACTACCAGAAATAGACACAGCTGTGCCTTGATTGAAAATAATGACGAAAGCGACATGAAATGATAAGCGAACAAAGCTACAAATCGTATTAGAAGGGACGAGTTCCAATACCTACCTATATCAAATCGAAATATACAGCGTAAAATGTGTTGAATAAATGATCGATTAATGAGTTAAGAAATCAATCAACCACAGAAGCAGAACAACATGATGACAACGACATGATAAGGACAGTGTTGTTGTTACAGGAATCCGTTCTTATAAATAAGAAAGAATTAACGTTGAAAGCGATGGGCATGAAGCCCAAAATAAGGAATGGGCGGCCTTGCCCGGTTTCCTTCCACCATAATGTAGGCCTCAGCCGATTGAACGAAATATTCATCAATACGTCGTAAAGCACCTATCCAATAAATAAATATAACGCCTCTTTTGATCCAAGTTTGAAAGATCTATAAAGATAAATATCTGTCATAACATAAGGCTTGCTGGATGTTTTAAACGTTGCCTCATAAGGTCCCTTAAATAAGATCTTCAATTAAAAATTCTTCCCAGACCGTTGATCTAGCCGCAGAAATTCACCCCTGTTCACTTCAATGATACCAGTTGGTGCCATTCACATGTTTTCTTAGATCTGTGTTGTTGTTATGGTTACAGTTGCGTTGGTTGAAGACATATATTGCAGAGGCCAGACAATACCGTTTTTATGAGTTGTTTTCCGAATACAAAGTTGAAAAGACACCTATTCGCAGAACTTGTAGATCGTTGACCGCTTGTGGCCCGCGGGCTTACATTTAACTGCTGGCTTTAACCAATTATATCTTATACCTCAAGCACATTTCATATTTTACCTGACATTTATGTTTATGGCTTTCCCTCTATTTTCTCATACAACCTACAATAAGATGGACTGTGTATTTCTCGTAGTGATTATGACGAAACTCTGCTCATAGAAAAGAATCCACAATGTCCTCATTAGCAAAGTTAAGTCGCTTCGCCACAGGAATCTAAAGGAATTATTATTTCCGGAAAGACCGAGTTTTTCTTCATTCTTGTATCTTGTATGTGTTTCAAGCCTGCTGACAACTTGATTAATTCTTCCTATCCCTTTGGTGTTACAAATTGCACGGTCTGTTGCCGAAATTAAAAAAAAAAGAATAAAAGGATAAAAATTGGTTTAGATGCGGAACTCCTTTCAGACATTTGTCCTCTTAAGTCTCCTGGGGAAGGGACTCTTGAGCAAAAAAACATCTTCCACTTCCGCTCAGCATGCATGAAGTCATGCGCATTAAAGGGATAGTTTATGATCTTCCACCACATGTCAGACCACTGCTTTAAAATCTCTGCTGTAATTTCACGGTTTTTGGCTACGTCGGAAGCAAGGGATTTATCAATTGGTTAATAATAACTCTTTTCGAAGTTCCAAGTTAGAAAGCTGGATTTGGAGAAATTTAAAAATCGTTCCGTATCATAGTCCCCCAGGCACTAGCAGTGTGAATGTCGAGTTGTTGTTCTCAATTAATCTGCTAGTGTCGACAGCCAGTTGGATGCCAGGACAGCGATTCATGGCCATGATTTGCTTTCTTTCTCGGGATTTAAATTGATTTTTAACGTTATTTCGGAGCCCCCTTTGAATTAGGTATTCTGCAATGCCGAAATGCGACGTGTGTGTAATGCTATGCCATACCAAAGATATTAGGCATGACGCACATTGAGTCAGAATAGATTACAGGTAACACTGTGGAGACTCATGAGTAACGTCAAGTCAAGAATCACGAAAATCTTAAGGAGCTCAACCGACACGGTTTTTGCATCATTCCGTTCTATTTTCGTACTTTATATACTTTCATAGATCTTTGGTAGTTTGTGTTAAACGTCGTTTTAGGAACTGGCCTTGCGAGTATTGGCCTATAACGTCCATCTTGGTTGACGGCAGGAATACGAATGTCTGTTTTGATGCCGGTGTTCAAAATATATACTCTTTAGCATCATATTAGTCGCCAAGAAACTGAGATCCTGTGGTTTAGACAAATCCTTATAAACACTGCCAGAATGGTGTTATTCTGAACTGGATTTCAGCGAAACATACGGAAAATTTGAACGTAGAGAATATTAGTCACAGTACATATTATCTCGATTTCTTGAAAGGTACCCATTATAAGATGCCCCTGTCCCTCCGTGTCTTTTCTGGCCGAGAAAACACATGCCTTTAGTTCTGCGGACAGCTTCCCAACATTTGCCCTCTTTTTGCCCAAATATGGCTCTCGCGTTTTGTTTTGTTTCTTTTTTTTTTTTTGTTTCTTTTTTTTTAATGTAATGTAGTATCTCAGTATATTCTTCCTGGTGACCTACACTCGTAAACCTGACCGACAAAAGTCTTTGTGCTCGACATTAGAAACCAACCAAATAAATAAAAGAAGTAAATTACCAGACGGACATCTTGGAACTTGGCCACCGTAACGATCTTACTACCACGCTGATTTGTTTGCTTGTCGAAGACGTCAGATTTGACCTCCTGCTCAATAAGAGTATTGGTGACATCGGAGCAACAACTGCTTGGTTCTGAGAAGGTACCTGCATAGATTGCCAATTTTTATGTCAGACATGACACAGGTATGCAGGAGGCCTCCGTGGCCTAGGCGTTTAGAACGCCAGCGGGGCGTAATTATCCAGGAGCCTCTCGCCAATGCGGTCGCTATAAGTTCAAGTCCAGCTCATGCTGATTTCCTCTCCGGCCGTACGTGGGAAGGTCTCCAGCAGCCTGCGGATTGTCGTGGATTTCCCCAGGGATCTACCTAGTTTCTTCCCTGCATAATGCTGGCCGCCCTGGTATAAGTGAAATATTCTTGAGTACAGCGTATAGCACAAATCAATTCAATCAAAAAATAAATAAGCCAGTATGAGCTGGACTTCAACTCACAGCGACCACATTGATGAGAGGCTCCTGGGTTATTGCGCCGCGCTGACGTGCTAAATCTCTCAGCCACGGAGGCCTCAATATACATGTGCGCTTCCGTCTCAGGGTTTACAATCTCTAACCACGTGATCCTCGGTCGTATGGCCTGATTACTGCAGTACTGCCTCTTATGTATCTCCAAGTCAGAGTAGAGCGTAAGTCAAAAGAACAGAATGAATGTGCTTTCTTCATAGAAGAAAACAGAAAACATGGTAACAGAAGTATATGTCACGCACACAAATATCATATTTCTTCGAATGACCAATATACAGCAATAAAAGAAATTTTAATTGAGTGAGACTTAACGGGAATCTTTGCCACCTGCAGTACGCTATGTAGTCCTTCATTCCTGCCTTTATGATGACTTTTTGGAGAAACTGATAGTCCATTAGTCATGCATTGCAGAGCAATGGTCAGTTCAGCCTGGACATCGGTCGCCATTAAGCAACATTAAGTTGTTTGTTTTTCTGTTCATCATATATAGTATACATGTGAACCGTTTTTCTTTCCACAAGCACCTGACTCACCCCAATATAGCATTAGTGGCGAACAAATCTAAATTAAGATACAATCATTTACACCAGCTGGTAAGTTCTCTAAAAAATTTGTTAAATTTAACAGGATATCTGTTGTCTGAGTGATGCCAGAATGTATTCTGCTATCGCATCCGATTATTCTGTTAAATATAACACACAAGATTTTATTAAGCTAACAGAATATTCTATTGAAGATATCACAGTAATATGTTATAATAACAGAATACATTCTAGCATCAATCAGACAACAGATATCCTGTTAAATTTAACAAATTGTTTTTTTAATGTTTGGAGTGGATTTGAAAATTAAAAAGGATTTCTGTTCACGTTTGAACAGTAAGTTAGCCGTCATACAGCACCAGCACAGCTGTGAAGACTCTTGGGATTGGCGCTGCGGTTAGCCGGCTCTTGTCTTGTGACTTTGGAATCGTCTTGGAGCGCCCCTGAAGCTACATGTGCCATTCACTGGCAATTTGAGTAGGCAGATCAAAGGCGCCTTTATGTTGCTTCTCCGGTGTTTTTGAATTCATCTGCCAGTTTGAATTAGTGTTTGATTTCCATCAAAAACCTTTGGTAAATGCCTTAACTGCAAAGGCATCAAGACTTCAAAACGCGTTTTATTCTTCTCTGTTCTTAGTTATTTGATATTATATGTGGCAAAGACAGGAACATTAATTCTCACGGGTAACCGTCCGTATTATGTTATCTCTTTAGAGACAAAGGGGGATGAAAAGTGGGGGAAATCTTTATAAAGATATCTGTACGTCCATAAGATCCATATACGAAAGACCAATGTTCCAGTCATGTCCATCATATCCCAATGTTCCAATAATCTAGCCCACACCATGGAAACAGGCGACTCCAATAGTACAATATATTGTAGTCTGTTATGATGACTTTGAAATGTTCGAAATCTAGAGGAAAAGTTTTTTAAAAAAAATTCAAAAACATATATATTACTACGAATCGTGCTACAAAAGTCGCTCGGGACATTTACGTTGTAAGCGAGAGGTAAGAGACTGGAGATGAAAATGTATCACGGTTATTCATTTATTAGTCTGACTGTAAATATATATCCCTCTTGACGGCATTTTCGTGACAGGTGTAAATCATAAAGGTCGTTCCAGATCAGTAACTGAATCATTTACTTCGCAACGTTTAGTTCATAAGTTGTTAATCAAAAAATCAACAACAAAAAAAGCGCTCTGATTTGAACTGTTTTTTATATCCAAACTGCCTAATTTATTCAACATTCTTAGCAGATTCCTAATGGCTTGTTATAACTGCGATATTATTGAAGAAAGCCATTATCAAATAGCTCTTGATAACAATAAAATAAATAAACTTGAAAACATTTTGACAATAAAATATTCCTTTTACATGAAATTCGACGGCTTTAACATTTTTCTTGGAAAACATCAAAACGTCTTACGCTGCCCCGCTTACAATAAAGGAATTCACGATAATGCTTCAGTTGAACCCAGCTGGATATGTTATACCGCCCAAGGGGAGGTGGTGTGCCCGGCACCGTGTGACTGCACTGGCTTCCTCTATACAGGCAGCTTTAGCAGCGTTCTATATCAGAGGACGTCTCTCAATGAACAGGTCGGATTATTGTCTGGATTACTAGTGAGTCTATGTTTTATTAACATTTTCACTACAAATGAGAAAACAAGGACATTGATTTTAGCCCATGGCGGTGGTATGGGGGCAGGTTATTGGCTCAAGTACTCAGATCTTCCTCAACACTGTATTAGTAACGCCTGAACTGTACCTAACCTTTCGCCAATTGCACTACAGATTTTTACGTCCTTGTCTTGGCTGTTCCACCCATATCCCAAAGGCCAGACCAGGCCATTCCCTTGCGACTTTACTTTTGAGACATTCTTGGATAATTACATTGGAAATGGCTACTGAAAGGCACTTATTTGGTTTTGCTTTTTCTAATCTTGGTAATTCCTTTTTGTCATCTCTGTTTCGTGCGACCACTACAAACTTCGGAAAGCCAGCTTGTTGGACTCGGCTACATGGGTGCTTTTTTCTCATTGTTATACAAGCTAATCGGCAGGTGTTTCACACAAGGATTATTTGTCATCCGCATCTGTATACTGGCCGGTTTTTGTATGTTACCGTCTAAGATTCTGCTGACCTTTTCATTCTTTTGTCTCCAGTGACAATCGGAATCATTAAAGTCCTTCAGAAAAACACTGCACACATGCCCATTTGTCAACCCTTTTGTACCACGCTAACGTATGCATGTTTTCTTGCGTGTGTACTCAGCGATGATGCAGAGGTTCCGTCTCTTAACAAAAACTCCCTTTAACAAATTGGTTTCTGTCAAGTCAGTCTCTAGAATGAGAATGGAACAAACAACTGATTACGTAAAGAAAAAAGTCCAGAGTATATGTATGCCGCCATCCTTGCTGTTTTTATGCCGTAATATTTTACCTTTCTCGTCTGTATATCTCTGGTGGTAAACAAGTTTCGCCAAGAATATGCACAGCTAAGAACTTTTGAAAAGTACTTTTAACGGTCATTGTTTTAAACAAACGCAGCCTCTCTTTACTTATAGGACTAGGTATTTGAATTCACCCATCAACATTTTGGTGTCATAAGGCACCGTCATAAGACGATTTACACAAGTGATAACTAGGTGGGACGTTTAATTCTATTTTCAATCATCGCACGCCAGCACGATGCAGTGACCGAGGAGCTCCTCACCAATGCTGTCGCTGTGAGTTCAAGTCCAACTCATGCTAGCTTCATCTCCGGCCGTAAGTGGGGAGGTCTTCCAGCAGCCCGCGGATGATCGTGGGTGGTTTCCTCTCACCATAATGCTAGCCGCCGTTGTATAAGTGAAATATTCGTGCGTACGGTGTAAAACACCAATTAAATAAATAAATTAATAAACCTTCTAATTATTGTGAATAAATTATCTACCTGGCTAATGGTCAAATCAGACAATCAAAATAATACTAATCGTGTGTACACAAGAGCTATACTTGTATTTGCGTTAGGGACAGAGCTAACCCAGCCAATGGAAATTGTTTGCTTTGAGGAACGCTACGTGTCATTATGTTACAATTATATACTGGACACCAAATCAATAATCCGCTACGTGATGAAACAGTATCATTTCAACATGACTGCGTTTTCTTCCTAAGAAGATGTAATACTTGTTGTTACATCATAAAGAATAAAATCACCAACTGATAATTGAAGATACTCACAAAAAATATTATTTCAAGTTAAACTTATTCATTGAACTTTTTTCTTTCTCAAACTGCAATACACTTTTCCACTTAGTTGTAATAAATGATATTATGCCAATAAACAACTGTAGGTCTATGTAACGCTTTACTTCCAGCGCCAAGTTTTTGTCTCTGTTGCGTTATGCAGAGTGTCTTTTGATCATCCAGTCTTCAGTTTTCTAAATGCGGATGGTTATGTAGCTGTTGGTTATTAAGTTGATTTGTTTTACAGAATATCTTTCTTTATCGATCGGTACAGCATGATATGCCGTATATATCAACAAACCAGTCAATAAACGGTAATCGCTTGGCCATCGTCTCTAACACTGACACATTGATTTCAGGTCAATGGCGTCCTGATGAACAACGGCAATGAAGTAACGCTGGAGATCAATGACTCCGCTGTCCAGAACCTCATCATCACCTCGGGGCCTCTCTCTTACAAATACTGCGTCAAGCATATCAAATTCCACTTCGGCAGCAAAGGTTTCAACGGAGGAGAACACCACATCAATGGGCTAACATTTCCCGCAGAGGTAAGACTGGTATCGGTTTACCGGAAGTACACTCGTACATTGGCAAGAATCACTGATGCTAATCGCCCCAGCTCGCTGGTACAAGTAGCACTTCATAAAATGCTTCTTAATCATGTTTTGATTCATTAACAAACAAACACACTTATTATTCTACCAAAAAAACCTGTGATTTTGAGGGAAAATCATTAGTGTCAGCCATGTATAAATTATTGCACCAAAGCTGTCTAAAAACGTTGCAAAGATTATACAGCTCTATATAACAAATCTGCAGATGATTTGTGTTCATATTACACAATTGCAATCCAGAACCTGGACTCGAAGACAGGACACCATTGACACTATTTTAATGTTAGTATATGTTAAATTACAATTAGCATCACTGCCATCATTTTTTTACTTAATTTTCCTTAAGCCATGTTGCTGGGGAGCGTGTAATTTACTCTTACTTAAACATTTACGTTCACAGTTTAAAAAAAAGCTTAGCTGTGGTAAATTGACAAGAGGCCTTATTTCACCAATTACGTGTGATATTTGCCAGCTACCTGAATCTAGTCGCTGCTCTGTTTTTTCTCTGTGTGCTGCACATCTTGATGGTCCTCCGGCAGAGGCTTTAGATCATGAAGTTGTCATGATCGTTTATAAGATAAATTGATTGTAACCAAAATTGCAACAAATATTAATGATAAAGTAAACATAATATAAAAGACTACAGCAGAGAGAAAACAAAACATATCAGCAGCGACATTGTGATAGTTACCATAAGGTCAAACGCATTACCGGTAAAAGCCGGCCTCTTTTTAGTTCACCTCAGTCAGGATTTTATTTCAATTGTTCCCGCAAATGCTTAAGTAATAGCGACGCATACATCCACTAGTGCATGGCTCAAGCAGAATTAGATCAAAAATGGCAGTGATGTTAGTTGCAATTTATTTATTTTATCACTGGTCTAGAACCGCTGTAAAAAAATCATATGAAGCAATGGGATTAAAAATTTACTCTTATAGCCTACGATGGCTTTGTGAAAAGGGACCCTAACAAAGTGCGGTGGGTTACAACAAGCACTCCGATCCCACCCCCATAAAGGTACAAGTGAAAAATTCTTCAGTTAAACCTTTGACAAGTTACTGACGAACTTTACCACGTGTGCACAACGTTTTGTTGGAAGACAAATGGTCCTAAGCAAACGCTAGACTTCAAACTGCCACGACTGCGCCGTTGACTGCTTACCCCCACCCCCACCCCCAAACACACACAAGCAGAGAGTGAACCGAAATCTACAAATTCCCTGTCGAAGGCCGGTCGTAAGCCTGCGTCTGGTGTGTCTTAACAATTGATAGGCAAGCTCCTCTAAAGGTCCGTTCTAATCCAATAAACAAATGTTTCGTCTCCAACGAGTTCTGCCACTGAGCCAGCTGTATGACTGTTTTTAACTCGAGTCTTCAAAATAAAAAATGTTCAGCTCATCGTAAAAGTTTTGAACATTAAAGTTACAATATCTGGTGCCTCCGTGATCGAGGTTGTTAGTACGCCTTGGCGGCGCAATGACCAAGGGGCCACTTTTACAAAGATGTCGTACTTGTAAGATATCGCACATATAGGACAGTGGTACGTTAACAGTGTCGTACAAAATATCGTACGACAAATGTACGATCAGAAATGTCGTATGCCTCTTTGTGAAAGTGGTCCCAGGAGTCTGTCACCAATGTGGGCACCGTGAGTTCAAGTCCACCTCATGTTGGCTCCCTCTCCAAGTGGGAAGGTCTGCAGCAACCTGCGGGTGGTGGTGGGTTCCCTTCCCCACCCCCCACCCCCCACCCCCCACCCCCCACCCCCCACCATAATGCTGGCCGCCGACGTATCGGTGAAATATTCTTGAGTACGGTGTAAAATACCAATGAAATAAATAAGTAAATACAATATCCTCTTTACAGTGGTCTGACATTGTACAGAAATGTCATCCTTTGCTGACAAGATGATTTCAGATTTTCACGAATGTGTTTCACCGCACGTCATTCTGTTATCAACAAACTTACTCCCATACATGTAAAACCTCATGGTGTACAACATAATTTGGATACCATTGTTTGATTGGGATGCGTAAATCTTACCATGTGTGAGTTCTTAGTGTTACACTTTTGAAGAAGAAATTTTTTTGAAAGTAAAACTATCCAAAACTCAACTGTATTTTTTTCCATCTCAGTGTTCGTCTAATGGCTTTTGTTTTACCGTGTAAGGTGAAAACAGATGACATAAGATATTTACACCTTTGTTCCTTCACCGACAAAAAAGCTCACTTTAGCTTTTTTGGATTCAAATTCGTTAAAGCAGCTAGGAAGTCTTGTTTTGCAGATTTTGTTCTCGATTTTAAAGACCTTTTTCGCTGCCTATGTTTGACGATCCCCATAAAACTTAGCGGCTTATCTAATGCCCGGATAACACAAACCTAGTGAAGTACAGCAGTGTACCGGTATATATAACATACCGTACAAAACAGACCTAATAATGTAGAGTGGTTACATAATACCCATGCTGTACTATAGATCTAGATAGGCCCAAATGAAGTATATCAGACCTAAAAAAAAAGTAGATCACGTGGACAAAGTACCCTGACAAAATACACCAAATAAAGCACATCATCAGCTTACATAATGGCCAGACAAAAAACCTAATACATGTGCGTTATATACAAAATTCTATCCAACACCCAGACAGAGTTAAACACTTCATGTCTTTTGCCAAAGAATGCTATCCATGCATATTTTACTGCATGGTCTAATAATGGCGGTCATAGAATACCAATACTGATATCACCATTATTGTTTTACCCTCTGTCTTTTCAGCTATAATTAATGACTTACAGCTGTGAATAATAATCAGACAAACGACATAATGGGTTATATACAACATTCAGATTTATTATACCTCATAGGGTAATTCTCGGTATCCATTGGTGGAGAGATGGTTACATGATATTTAAAACATGATGTACAATGATCACGCGCGCCAAGGAATGCGACGTCACGCTCACAAAGTATTATCCCACGTTCACGAGGCAATATCTCACGATCTCGTGCTAATATCCAACCATCACGTGCGTTTATTTCACAGTAGTTAGCTCCTTTTGAGAGCTCTCTGGCGTCTGCTTGTTCCTGAAGTAAACAACCTGACGGTGATTATAGCTCCGTTATCGACGTACAAATTCGGCGATTTAAAGTACAACTCGAGGTACTGTTTATTCGGTGTAATAAAACATATGGTGCATACTGTGGGGTGGGGCATCAGGAATTGAAGGAAAATGAATATCACTTGTCGAGAACTGACAATTCCTGATGTCCCAGCTCACAGCATACACTATCTGTATAATATCTAATACCCAGACAAATCCAAAAACTTCATGTTTTATTGCCAAAACTTTTACCCATGCGTGCTTTATAGCAGGGTCTAATAATGATTGGTATAGATAACTATTACTGATATCACCATTATTGTTTTACCCTCTCTGTTAACAGCTACAGTTAATGGCTTACAACTGTGAACTGTACGACAACTTCACACAAGCGGAACGGTCGCCTCACGGACTGTCTGGTTTGGCTATATTTGTACAGGTATGGTATTATGACGTTTACAGTGAATGGTATGCGTTCTACGGCATACGTAACAATTTTTCAGTCATATGACAACGAGTAGGTGTGTGTACATATGCTGTGTCTTCATGTGACTGGGCGAGTCCATGCCGCCAAAGTGCTGCAGCCACTGAAATATCATACCGAAGACACCATACATGACACCCCACCTAGTCATATCATGCTGACATCGAGCCAACCAGTTATATGACACTTCTATAACCTCTCAGTGCTGAACCCAAAGTGAAGCAGCAACAAGTACCATATTTTAATCTTTGGTATGACCTGACCCGGGTTTAATGCGAACGCTTTAACCATTAGGTCCCAGAAGTGGTCCTTAAGAACTTTCAGAGCAAATGGTGAGCTTGTTTAACAAGGACAGAGACTACGGTTGGTTGCTAATGTTTGTAGCTTTTCTCTTTATTAGCGTGAGAATAATTTAATATAATATCTAAAAGAATAAATCCAGTTCAGTATATAAAGCTGCTGATTGGAGGAAGCTTCCCCACGTGATAAAACCAGGATTATCATAAATGGAACAAATCCTTGAACTCAAATACTGTTTTATTCGGCTTTACTGGGATTTATTTTTTCGTGGTGTTTTCCTGGCGACTCGCAATATGATGATACTGTAACTCCGAGATCGCTTAGTTCGGAAATGGTTTATTTGATTTCTTGTAATTTTAATGAAAAGCTTTTTAAATTCGTCTTCCCGGCATTCATCATAAAAGTCCATTTAATGATTGCGGGCTTTTAGAACCGACACCTATAGATTCCTTATTCCTTTTATTGCTAAATCCTGAACGGGAAAGGAGCCAAACTCAATTTTCGATCACTAAGAGCCAGGCAAATCCTCCCATATGCCTTGCCAGAAATCCACCAAATATTTCACTGATGTTGCCAAAACACTTGATCTTTATGGCGTCTGTCGAATCAGTAGGACTTACATGAGGAAAGAATTAGTTGTTGTTAGTTGTATATTAAATGGACCTTCCCGCAAACTATGTGATGGAGAAATCTGTCACAGAGCAATCTCCTGCCAGATGCCGCCAATTACCCCTCCGACAGTAACGGTTCGCTTTTAATGTTGGAAAGAAACTCTTCTTAACAAGATTAAACCTTACATCTGCCATGAACAATGAGATATTTTTGCCTCGGATGGTAAAATAAGGTAAAATAGGCTTGTCTGTTCTGGATAATGATTTCTTTACAGCAAAATCATTGAAATTGTGAATTGCCTAAGGAATTTCATAGGTACGTCAGAGATTGTGAGCAACAAAGACGTCTTCAGTTAAGTGCAACTGCGTTACAACTTGTCACAGCGTTATTGCTTAGGTTGACCCGACGATGTCAAGTTTTTGATTTCTAGAGAAAATCCATGCTCTGAATCATTGATAATGTGGTAGGCATTAATGTTTATTTTTTAACTGCAGACAGATAGAGCAATGTCTCCTTGTCGAGACTGCATTACGGCTAAGTGCATTTTCTATTACCTTAAACATTGCCATTTTTATGTAGTGGTAAGAGAATGAGATGTGTTAATAATCCAGTAGACTCGTAACTTGTCTCACAGGAATAAAATGCGCTATCAATCCTTCTAACTCTCTAAAATCATTGGATGTCGGCATAAACAGAGTTTTTATTAAGATCTAAAGAGTTGTGGCCTCCTTTCTTACGATATGACGTAATAGTCGCCTTCCTTTCAAAAATATTACAGAACGATTAAAATTCCCCGATAAATGGATAGAGAGCATTACAGATTTTAGTTTTTGTCAGGCAGAAGAAAAGATAGCATGAACTCAATCCATTTGTTATTGGCATGAAAACCCCTTCGGGCTTCAATTTGTCTTACTCAAGTTTTACTCACTATTTCAAGAGTTATTGTGTTGAAAAACAGGACGATTTTACGGGGTTTTTTTTTAATTGTTTCGGCATGTCTCATGCTTAGCCTCGTTATAGTCTCGATATTCTTAAACTCAATAAACTCCCGTGTGCAAACTTATTTTAGGGCCTTGTCTATGGGGGGAAAAACATGGTTTTATCGCTTATATCCAAGAAAACCCATTATGGAAATCAAAAACGTCGTGTACAAAGAAAGTACACACTCTTTATATATCGTCCATTACCTTCGTTTTAAGTAACACCTATCAGTCTGTAATAATTATATTAGCGCTAGTGAAACTATACAAGTATGTAAGATATAGATTTTGGAACAACCTTGTCAACACGGAAGTTTAAAAATTCAGGTCAGAAAATAAGTCTGAACTGTATTAAGATATGAGAAAATAATTCTCCCGTAGAAAGAATTAAGTGTGTGTAAACGCGAGCTAACTAACTGATCTAACATCTGGGTTTAAGATGGCTGCTGTGCCTCCGTGGTGCAGTTGCTCATAGTCTCACTGAATATCACAGCGGCTAAATACTGACACCAGAACATAGCATCAATATCTGTCCCTTCGAGCAGAGACAAACTACCTGAATTTGAAATGTTATTGTCTTTTTCTTTCTTGCTTTCTTTCTTTTTTTTCTTCCGTGTAACCTGATTGTAAGTCCATTTCCCAGAAGAGCCTAACCTCATTTCTAAGGAGTGGACCCGAGCGATGCCAGGGGAAAACATTCTAGAGCTACCCAGGGAACTTACATCAAAAAGATACACGAAGCAATTCGACGACACACTCTCTCTAATCTTGTTTAACACCTTCGGCGTACCGCTCTGGGGCAGTTACCATCTGTAGATTGTACCTCTCTTTCATCCTTCACCATAATAGCTGTATACATGTACTCCTTAGGGTATGACATGGACAGAAAAAAAATTGCAAATTTTAGGTGTCAAATTATCATTATAGCCTAGGCTGTCAAGAAAAAAGAATGTGTACACACGCGGCAATCTGTTTTTCAGAGTAAACAGTCAAAAACTATGGAAGACTAATGGTTGTGTGCCCATTTGAAAGTCACAAGACACAAAAGGCTGTGTGGGAGTCATCCTCTGCAGCAAGCGTAATCCCATCAGCTGTAAATGCAATGTCAAGAGCACATGATATAACATCACAAATTAACCAAGGTAAATTGTAAATCTAACTAGAAATATTTAAATAAAAAAAAAAAAAACACACAAGGATGAAACTATCAGTTTCTTTTACTAAATTTCACTGGCAGTAAGTCTCCGTATTGTAACAGGTTCTATTTGGTATTTAAAAAAAAACTTCGACAGCCTGTAGTAGACTTCAATGGCGACGAAGAGCCAACTCTAGCTGTGCCTTACATCATATAACCAGAAGTATGTGTGACCATTGAACAACTGTCACACTGCCGTCATTGCTCTGGCTTCTGTAGTCTTTAACATTCAGTAGATTTCAGTTGCAACAAAGCGACATAACTGACTGTACATTTTATCAGTCCTCAGTAGATTTCAGTAGCAACAAAGCGACACAACTGACTGTACATTTTATCAGTCCTCAGTAGATTTCAGTTGCAACAAAGCGACATAACTGACTGTACATTTTATCAGTCCTCAGTAGATTTCAGTTGCAACAAAGCCACACAACTGACTGTACATTTTATCAGTCCTCAGTAGATTTCAGTTGTAACAAAGCCACACAACTGACTGTACATTTTATCAGTCCTCAGTAGATTTCAGTTGCAACAAAGCCACACAACTGACTGTACATTTTATCAGTCCTCAGTAGATTTCAGTTGCAACAAAGCGACACAACTGACTGTACATTTTATCAGTCCTCAGTAGATTTCAGTTGCAACAAAGCGACACAACTGACTACATTTTATCAGTCCTCAGTAGATTTCAGTTTCTGCCTTGACTTTATCTCACTGAAAACAAAGAGATACCTAATACTATGACAGACAGCAGTTATGAGTAGGTTCTAGCGACAAGATAAGAGTGTTACTGACTGTTGTCGTAAAAAGTAAAACCGAGAGAAGATTTAAAATACAAAAAGACATGATGGAGTCTTCTCGCCTGAACACAACAGTTCCAAGTTTTCTATCTCTTCTCCTTTGCTGAAAAACTTACATACTAGCATGGCGCACGATTTGAATATTGTGTCAGCATCACTGAAAACTGTCCACTGCTTCTTTTTGCGTGATTTCGTCCTAATTTCGTACTTTCTATGCTTTCTTGGCTCTTTGGCAGTTTGTGATAAACGTCATTTTGGGAAATGGCCTTGCGATTATTGGCCTGGACCGTCCATTTTGGTTGACGGCTGGTATACGAATATCTCTTTAGACGCATAGCTTCATGTGATATACGTCCAGTTTTTGTATATGTGTGCTCATATCACAGTGTGACCAAATAGTTTGTGATTTGGTGAAGTAAAAACTTGTCAAAGATTATGATACATATAGCAGTCAATAGCTTTGGCTTGTGGGTTTTCAAAAGCATCGAGGAAACGACTTGGTTTATGGGTATACTGATTTATCGATATATATAAATATATATGATAGAAGTAAAAAAAACGAATACGATGCACCTTTCCACTTACCTGGCAAATGGAAAAGCTTTATCCGCCTGAAATACATGTAATTCGGCGCAAAGGTGTGTAGTCTTTTCTTCATTTCTACCTTATCTGTGACCAAACTGGCTGCGTATAAGTAGCCTTGTATTACAAGAGAACGATGGTCAATCCGAGTTTGAACCCGAGTCGCCATTTTATGCAAATCCGCCGGCAATACACCGGAGGCTGGTAACAGGAGATCCTATTGATCAATGGTTTATTGCCCTAACCTTGGCGGCTCTGCCATTTGGTGCCCTAGCGTTGTTTGGAAATTATTTGTTGGACAAAGCTATCAAGTATAGGCTCTAAGGCGTTTGTTTGCGTTCAGCTGGTGCAGTGAGGAGGTTATGTCCAGTCATATAAACTCAATGGAAACAGCGGCTTTTTAATATTTGGGCTTTCCTCACAGACCAAATCGGCATCTGCACGGATAACTGCCCATGTTAAATAACAACATCCTTAAAAGTAAATATTAAGCTTTTTGTATGCACTTCTATAATAAAGACAGTTACCAGTATATATCTTTATCTGTTTCAGATTGGAAAAAAAGAACATGAAGATTTTGATGTGATAGCACACGCCATGAAGAAAGTTAGGTTTAAGGGTAAGTGGATATCATTGTTGCTTTGAAACTTTTGTATTATAAAATCAACTCTAAATCCCATTATACCTAAGACTTGGTTATCTTGATATTACCTCCCCCTGTACTCAGTGTTAAAAGATAAGTGCAGGTCAACCAGTATTGTCATTACATCGGGATTTCAGCCCCAAATTGAGTCATGTCCATGACTTGAACATTGGTAATCATTGTATTATCTCGTTTGGTGGTCTGTATTAAAGCAAAGTATATAGATTAGTCCACTATTGTCAGTATGTTGAGAGTAGATGGAGCTCCATGTCTGCTGTCTTTGGTGCTTGGTTTAGTGAGGCAGCACTGTACACTTATGTCTGCATGGGATCATCCTGCTTCAAAGAAAACCACATGATACGTTAACGCCCACGTACAGGCAAACTTTCCAGTTACGTCCGAAGCCAACAAAAACTTTCGATATGTCTTTGGTGCTTGAAAAAAGTCGACCTAGCTAACCAAAATACCCGAGCTGACATTTGGATTCTTTTAAGCACAGTCGCCAATGTTTTCTTCATTATTTTGGCAGACCGACATTACAATCAACAAGACCTTAATCAATGTAGACTATCATTGGTACCATTATTTTAGTTTCGTAGGAGTCAAAAATACAATTGATCCCAAGAAAACTTTACCCATTAGTTACATTCCTAATTAAAGTTTTATATATGGAAGAGGTATATTTGTGCTTCGCTGCACGCACATTGATTAATCAAATACAATTAGTTTGGTTACGTGAATACGATGTCTTTCAATATTGTTTTCGCTTTTATTCAGCGTTTCATTAAATCTAATTACACCTCTAATCTAAAATATATATTTCCATGTTATGTTTAATAATTGGTTTAATTATCGAATCCATGTGCACTATTCGTTTGTTACCGTTCGACATTTAACGTTTGACATGAGCTCATATGCTCGTATAATACAATCATCCGGTAGTGGCATTGCAAATATATCAGAACCAGGCTGGCGTAGATAAGCTCTTCACAAAATTCGTATTTGATTTCAGAATAAAAAGAGTAGAAAAAATAATGTACAATACTGTTATTTGTTAATTCTAAAGGTGGTTTATATGTAGATACACTATAGCGGCATAGTATAAATTTGTGGACTGTGAAATATAGTCATTGGTTATTCGCCATTTGTCTCGCATTTTAATACCACAATTCTCTATGTGAAATCGAGTGGATGCGTTGGACTTTAATAGCACTGGGCTCCCAATGCATTATATGTAGTTTTACCCAAAGTATGAAGGAAATCATTGGTGTATTAGACTGCACATTATGTTCTTGTGTAGATGAATGATGAAAACCGTGAACTAGTTACCTGAAGAGGGCGAACTTTCAGCAGACTGACCGAGTCCAAAACCGGATGCATGAGAAATGCATATGCCGCTCTTTGAGAACAGACGATCTTGTAATCCGCCCTTGGGCGGTCCAGAAGAACGGAACGAAAGTCAGGAATGCACAGCACATGTCTGCTTGGCTTAGGGATCTCTGACTTTTGATCTATTTCCTAAGCATTAATTAGTTATTGCAAATGTCATCCACTGATCATTAACAGGCGTAAGACCACGCGCAGCATCAGACATTCATCTACCAATCCTCATCCATAATGGATGTTCCTGGTGAAAAGTCGCAAGATACGTTAACAGAATAACACAGAAAGTGTATCATAAAGTTAGGCGTTCCAACAAAGCCATGTGAACGGAAGAAGTCATCAGTCGGAAGCTCAACACTTTACATTAAAATGATCAGCGGATTACATGTATCTATTTATTTATTTATTTATTTATTTAACTGGCGTTTAACGTCGTACTCAAGAATATTTCACTTGTACGACGGGGACCAGCGTTATGGTGGGCGGAAACCGGGCAGATTACTGTCAGACCTTCCTACGTACGACTGGAGAGGAAGCCACGTGAGCTGGGCTTGAACTCACAGCCACCATTTGTTGAGAGGCTTCTGGGTCATCGAACTGCACTACAGTGGATTGCTTCCACAATTAAATTCACACAGGCACGATGTCCTGGTTTTACATATCTGTATCATTCCTGGTTTAGTTTATTATAATAATTCTTATCTTTTACAGGTCAACGGAATTCGTTAGGCCGCTTAGACATAAAAGGCATTTTACCAAATACAACACAGTATATAACATACGAGGGTTCGCTAACACAACCCGGATGTCACGAGACGGTTACCTGGATCGTGTTGAACCGCCCAATTTATGTTTCTAAAAAGCAGGTAGGTTTATCCCGGAGTCAGGGTATGATCCTCAGGGACCACAGTGCGCTTTTATCCAATGAAACAGAAGTAATCTAATCTGATAAGTGTAACAGGCTGTCAGTGAATATCCCAATGAATAATTACTGCAAACTTTATCTGTCCATTGGGAGCATCCTCGTGTTTCAATGAAGATATACAGGAATCACCCGTCAATGGATATCTGAATCTAGTTGAGTCTCAATGAAAATCTTCAAGCGACCACAGCATTGGAAAGTCTTGTGTTAACTTTTTGGCCACATTATCTATCCGTTTGAATGAAGCCATATAAGTATAGATTATCAGATCAAAGAACAAATTCAGGAGCCAAGTGGAAATATTGTCGAAGATGGACACAAAGTAGTATCGGTAAACCACAAAGCGAATGGATTTGTATAGGTATTCTTGAGCGGATGAGATAATGCCATTTGAAAATGGCACATCGAATTTTTACAAAATGTTAAATCAGATTTTTTTCAAGAAGAAAGGGGTTGTCGAGATCATTGTTTGCCCTTGAGAATCTCAGTATGACTTCCTTTTTGTTCCTTTTTTTTGGAACCTTGGATAACCATTTTGTATAACTATTTTGTTTTTACTATTCAGCATTAATCTCACCAAACCATGATGCCCTTCTTTGCCAGAAAATGTTGACATTGTAAATATCCTTTGAAAAATATAGACTTTGATATATGTCTGTGGCAAATGTTTGGTGCCCCAGTGGTGTCTACTAACACAGATATGGGCATGGTACCACAATGTGGTAACAAAATTCCATTTCAACTGGAGAAAGCTTTTATTATAGGTGGTGTTTATAGAAGGAATCTTTGAAATTCAGTTTAGACTGGCGTCTTTTCTGTAATTCAACCAATTATGGTTTATTTATCTCGAAGATAGAAAAGCTGCATTTTTAATGGACGATTCAAGACGTTTATAAGGCTGACAATAAGAAAAGTTTTACTCCGGTGTGGCTTTTCATATATTGAACATTTGCCAATCTTCAAGTTATTTATTCATCAGGGCATTTCGGATGTAGTGCTGACTCTGTACGTCTCGACTTAACCCATTCATTCCGAGACAACTTCCAATACACTATTTTTACTGGAAAGATGATCGTCAGAGAACATGGAATTGAATGAAAAGAATAACTGCTATTGTCTAGGCGGGGGCAGGCTATCAGGATCGGTTTGTAGACAGTTCGTGTCTTCGCATAATTCCAAAACAAATACGTAGCATGAATAATGAAAAAAATTCTATTCATCTTAAAAAAAACCATGGAGTATTTGAGTTTCCTCATAAATCATGAAGAAGTTTTTATTGTTTATTTGCAGTGCTATTTTCATCAATAAACATACGCCGTGTGCTCTTCTTTTTCAGATTGACTTACTGAGAGCTCTGACAAAGGTGGCTTCGAGAATCCACAGATGCTCTTGGAACGAAATAATCGCCGTTCGACCTGTAAACCACAGAGTTATACGGACAAATATAAACTTTGTAAGCACAGGAAGTGAGGGATATTCCTGGGGCGGGAGGGAGAGTGGCGTTTAACAAGAGTGATGGGCTACTCTACACATAACCCATCCTTATTTTAGTAAAAAAAAAAAACAAGATATTCATAAAGTAAGAAGTGTTCAGCTTTTTGCAACGACCGCTGCAATTATTCCGTAAAACCTGGCCCTGCCACGCGGTACTTGGCGTCTAGTGAACAGCTCTGTGAAAATCTCTTTAAACTTTCCAAATTACAACAACTACATACACAAAACGCCGAAGTGCTGAAACAGTAAACGAATCAGAATTCACTTTCATCGTGATTTTAAACAGTCAAGTGTCCTTGATGTATTGCAAACTTTTTAAAGTTTCTGTCACACTTTCCGCTGGACTCCAGGTAACACGAGACTTGCGAGATCACATTTAAACGACACTGGAGCCAGTTAGAACGGATACATTTAGCAATGTGACGTAGTAGTTTAACAAAATTTATTCCCAGTACCCTATAATAAACACACCAGAAAAGGCATTAATCAGTGGTTTCCGCTATTGGCCAATTAATGTTACCTGATATACTTGAGAGTTGCATACCGGTTTCCTGGGCACGTGACCCCTTGCATTATATATATATATATATATATATATATATATATATAATATATATATATATATATATATATATATATATATATATATATATATATATATAAGCTGATTTGTCGTTATTCCTCAGTACCGGTAGTTAGCACGCTAGCGCAGTGTAATGAACCAGAAGCCTGTCACCAATGCGATCGCTGTGAATTCAAGTCCTCCCTTTCCGGCCGTACGTGGGAAGCTTGACAGCAATCTGCGGATGGTCGTGGGATTCCCCGGTTTCTCCCACCATAATGCTGGCCGCCGTCGTATAAGTGAAATATTCATGAGTTCGGCGTAAACTGTCTGTCTGCTCCAAGATCAAATGTTAGCTTTCTTTTCTCATATGTAAGGCCTATCGCATTTAACCAATCTGGAATACTGTACATATTCAACCTTTTCAACCACTTTCTTCAGTGGAATCTATGCATACAATTATTATGAAATTGATGCCAAAATGACTTTTTTTCTTTCACTGCAAGCTTCACTGTTCAGATTTTTTCTCTACCCCCAATAGTTCTGTCAGAATGTTTTGAAAAGAGAGGTGGTTGCAATTGTTGAAGGATTAGGGTGCTGGAAATTTAAAACATTTCTTCAGTTTATTTATTTAAATATCTGTTTTATTACAGAATAAAGGATGCACAATGAAAAGTGATATGTTTTATGAAGGTAAGCACGAATGCTAGCATGAGAATAGAATGATATACTTACACCATCGACAAAAAAACTAGAGTACCGACGACATTGTGATAGTTGGTTAGTTGTCACACATAACCACTGAAATCCGATTTCTTTTCGTTTTACCTCAGTTAGGATTTTATTCTAGCTGTTCACGTAAAGACTTACGTAGTAGCAAATTAGCCCCAACACTACCACCCTACCCCCACCCCGCTTAATACTCTCCTTCCAGCACCATGGTTTAAGCAGAGCTAGGTAAAAACAAATGTGGTGATGTGGGGATGATTTCAATTTATTAGGCGTCAAGGTTCTAAAATTATTCGAAACAGTTCTTTAAATTTAACGTGTTCCAAAAATTTACAAAAGAGATACCGGACTTGTTTTTAACATTAGCTGAAATGCTTAGGTAGAAATTGCCTACGACTGGCGTCCTCAAGCTCCTGTACTGAACCAATGTTGGGCTGCTTGAATCATGATGACAGGTGTACCTAATATTACCCAGTTGCCTGTTCTGTTTGTGAGTTTTCCCGAAATGGTTGACCTTGTCAGAGAAAACTCATTTGGGTGAGCTTCAGTCAGGCGCAAAATTAGCTCCCAATCCCACCCGAGTACCACCGTTTTTCCCACTTATGTAAATATTTAATGCGTAAAACTCTGATGGCTGTATGGAATGTTTGTGGAATCATGTTTTTTGTTATACAATTTAGTCGACGTTAATCACTCTAAGATGAAGTCAGTATTATCGTGTAACCTGGCAACATTTCTCAACGCGCTGAGGTTATGATTCAGCCAGGATAGAAAATGAAAGGCTTAAGACAGCCAAGTACAACTAGGGCACTATGTTTTTTTTTTTTTGTTTCGTGCATTTTTTACCGCTTTGTTCTGTGCAGTAGAATGGATACATTCATCGTACAATAGTGACAGCTTAACTGGTTCTAGAATTGCTTTTTTCAGGATTTACATTTTTAGGTTAAAATAAGTAGTAATATTCATACCACATTCCATTGTGTACAGCAGTAGCGGGCATATGCACTGAGTAAGATTATGACTTGGCTTTCGAAGTCCTATTTTAAAGGATCAAAAAGACACCGTATTGTCACGTCGGGTTGGTTCAGCGGTCCTGTTTTCTCAGGCTATGTCGTGAATAAACCTAATGTTTCTTGCATTCGTTTTCTCTCAATTATGCAAATGCATCCTTACTCGCTAATAGAACCAGGCCCCGGGATCACAAAGCGATTATACAGGTAAATTTAAGTCAAACATTTCAAATCACTTTAAAATTGTTATTTGTTACGTAGCAAGATCAAAATATTGCTTGACAAAGTAAATTCTGAGTAAGTTATTGTAACACAAATTTCAGTTAAAATAACGGAAAGAAACATCCCAAGTTTAATGACTGAAATTTTGACTTAGGTCTAAGATTGCTGCCTGATTGGGGCCTGATTCTTAAATTAGGATTTAGATGCTCTTGTATTGGCAGGGATTTTGCTTATCGTATCTAATTCAGCTGTGAAATACGCTTCGACAAACATGCATACAATTTTCTAAAAATGCCAAAAATTGCAGACATATATGTATTTCATGTTGCTCTTATTCCATTCTTACAGTCAATAAGCGTTATAAGGACTGAGTATATAGCTGTGTTGTTTGGGATATAATTGTGAAGCCATAGATGTGTGCTGAAAACAACGCCATTGATTGATATCTAGGTAGGTAAACATTAAATATATCAGCAAGTTAAACTCTGCCATTCTCTGCCGCACGGGGGCGTATAGTTTTAGTCGGTTTGCTCTTCCATTATCTCGGGGCTTTAGTAAGCTAGCTGTTTGATTAATAGCTGTCCACGAGTCCAGACATGCCGGCAGGAAGACATTGAACTTTTGGCTGAGTCTTAAAGACGAGGCGTATTTGTCTCTGGCCGTATAGGGGGAAAGTCATCCATGCAAATACAGGCCTAAATGTGAAGTAATTATTGCTTGTCCAACAATTCCCCAATCGTCCCTATCCATGACTGATTGATTGATTGGTTAATTCATTGATATCTTTGCGCGGTAGCTGACAGATGACTGTGACATTTTTCTTTTACTCTTCCCACACTAAATCAATCCGTTCGTTTCCTAACTTGCCGATTCCCTCACCGTTTCACCCCTTTAGTTATGCCATCATTAAATGAACTAGCTCTATTCACTTATCCTGTGTAAGAATAGCTCACATCAGCCTTGTTTAATCGATGTAAATTAATTCTGAACTGTTCTTCTCTGGCATTTCAGGTACTGTCCGACGTCCAAAACATTGATTGAACTTGTCCAAGGACTATGCATATTACCAAAGTATACAGAGAGCTGAAACCTTGTTAAACAGGGTTTTTCCATTACTGGCAGACATGTTTGTATACACCGCTTTCCCAAACTGTCTTCCAAAGACGATATTGGCAGATTTCTCTCCAGGGTGTGTGCGGTGGTGATGTTTGACTACTCCTTTAACTATGCAGACATATCTAGCCTATTTATATAAGTGTCTTACGGTGTGAAAACAGATTGTTCCACTAGTCAAGGGAGGTAACTCGTGTGCTTTCAAGACCAAAGCGACTTTTTGGACAAAACTCATTCACTTTTGGAGAATTTAGACCGGCCATGGACGAAATGATCCAAGAAATAAACATTATTGAATAGCGGGAAGACGACACCTCTTGCTCCATGTGGATTATCGGATAGCACAAGCAACAATGTAAGGCTGTATGTTTGTGTCGACGTTGGTGGATTTCGTAGGAATCTGTGCCCCTGAGGCAAAGACCGGGAGATCAGATTAATTTTAGACCTCTCCCAAATGTTTGCCAGCCCCCTGTGACGTGTGTGTGTGTGTGAGATGGGGAAAATATTTGAGGCGGCAAATCAGAGCGCGGTTAGTTTATCCGACAAAAGGATGTCTGAAACATCTTTTTATGATATCTATCTTTCTTCCGTTTTATTTATGCCTGTAAGTAATTTTATCAAGTTGCCTTACCTATATACCGGTATCTATTTAGCTATTGAAAATGTGCTTTCTGTCCTGTTGGCTGATAAATGTACTGCTGTCTGCCATATTCATCATGAGCCTCAGTTGACCGGGTGAACCGCGGTTCACACCGGAAGTATTCTCTTCCTACCACCAGATGGCGCCTGTACAGAATCCAAGTCCTTCTAATGTTGTCTGGTGAACAGTGTCAGATACCGTGTTTTTAACAGATTGTTCATCATTTTTCTTTTACTTCATTTAATTTTATCTGGAACCATTGTGACAAAAAACATTTATTACAAACCATCCGCCTAGTATTTTAAAAGGGAAAATAAGAGGTGAAAATGAGTTCCAGTTGAAAGGAATGCACCCTTTTTTGTGAAAACGACCACGAACTCTTGCTGCTGAAGGCTGCGCAGCTACAGTGTAAAATATACGACTGACTAAAACACCTTTTAGTTTTATTTATATAAAAGTGAAATATCAATACCTCCAAGCGGAGTAATCCGCTTGCAAGGTATGTTGAATGCCACGACCTTTGGCTGTAAACCGAATGTTACCATGGCTATAGTGAGAATCCAGGTTCTTGTAAGTTTGGGGAAAAACTGCTCGCTCTAAGCTTTACGTTGTCCTGCAGAAACAAAGCAAGTTGTGGTAAATTCGAGAAAGATATATAGTTGAAATTGAACTTATTCATTTATTTATTTGATATGTGTTTTACACCGGACTGAAGAATATTTCAGGTATTCCTGCGTCGTGGGAGTAAACGGGACAGAGCCCTGGGAAACTCACGACCATCAGCAGGCTGCTGGCTGACCTTCCAACATACGACTGGAGAAGTTGAAACTGCAGTTTAAACCGATAATTTCGTTTTATAATTTGTTTAATCCTTTTTGTTTTAAATTCTGTCAGAGACCTTAGGAATCCACGACATTACACGATTCACGTAACAAACCTTAAAAGTCACAGCCGAACAAACAAAAGCTGGATTCGAACACATAATCTTGCTGGTTAAGAACTATAATTGTGTGAAGCACTGATTAAATTTGACTGAAGAATTTGTAGGGGAACAAATAACTTATAACGACTTGATAAACTTGGTAAGTGACTACCACTTTACAGCAATTTTGAAATGTGACACTTTTTCCCGCGCAATAGCGATTCGAGTCCAAGTTTAATTGGCGTTGTTCTGTTTCATTGCATAAGTGTAATACGTCACCAGTCTGAATACAAAACGCCATAGTAAATGAAAGAATGAACAACTGACTACAAAACTTAAACCCGAATTAGTTTAGGCTCCCTTTGCATACAGTCTACGAACTAAACAGGTCTGGACATTTGAGAATTCAGTAGGCTACTGAGCACTTTTCGTCCCGCGTAGTAATCAGTTTATTGAGAAACACAATGTGTGTAAAAAATGCCCGCTTGCTTAGAAAGCTGCTTCTCTTCGAAAGTCATTCAACAAACATTGGAACACTGGCTGGCAAAACTGAACCAGAGACAATTGCTGCTGGTGGAAGGCAAGTTATCTTCAGTGAATGTTGGACTGCGCAAACACACGGGCATCGTCGACAACTTATTGTTACTAAGTTTCCATTAACAAATTAGAGCTCGGATTATAATATACTATAATAGTAGTAGATTATATAACACATGTTGATGTCATCTGTTTGATTTTGAATTTATTTCGATGTAATCTTCTTCTAACAGACAATTTTAATGGTACACATTTCTAGCTTTTATCAAAGATTATTGTAAAAAGCTGTTGACACCGTCTTTTAGGCACGACTCATTATAAAAGTCATATTTGATTTCCACAAGTTTATCTGATTTACCGTCCGAAAAACGACGCTATCGCAAATACCAGCACAACCTAATAACGCAAGCTGTGTTTATTGGTTTATCGACATCCAGACGAACAACCCACATATCTGACATTTTCAGAGAGTTATTCATACTGTAGTATTTCTTGACTTCCCATTATTTATCTAGGCAATAAATAATTTCTACCATAGACACAATAACATAGGATATCAAATGCACCGACAACGTCAGAATCTGCGTCAAAATTAATCCATAAAAGCTCTTTATTTATCTTGGAAAGCTTCATATGTCTTATGACATGAACTAACACTGACCAAGGTCTGCTTTTCCAGACCACTTCTTTTGCAGATAGGGAGGTGTGGCGAGTAATCAGGTCTAAAGATTGTCTACTAAATGTCGTCTGCTTAGACAAGCATGCTCCTCCGCGATTCAAAAGTGACATAAAGAACTCGACAGAACATCCCCTGATAGTTCTGAATACATCCGGGAAAGGTACGAGACGAAAATACACATTCAGAAATCGAACTTATTCTACTCTTGACTTAAAGATAACCAAGGAATTACTAGTCAACCGTACAGATAACGTTCTTCCTCTCGACCATTTGGAAATTCGTCGTTGATTCTCATTTCCTCACGAATGAAATATTAATGAAGAATTTGACACTGCATTATCTACTCGGAATTTCCCACATGGTCCGTTATAGTCAAAGATGTAAAGACTGTCATTAACTTACTCCGTTTGTGAATTGTTTCGAAAACTTTTTCACTCAACCGGTACAATATAGTGATATTTCTTCCCGTTATTACCCAGAAAAATGTTAAAATTCTTGATGTCCCAGCTAAACAGTTAAAATTGATCCACAAAATGTCAAAATAGGAAGGTTACGTTCAATCACACGCGAATTCAACGTACATATCGACCTACCATACTCTACAATATCTATTAGATGTAAACGTAGGAAACGCCCAATATCTTCAAAACTCGCGAAACAGTGTGCCCAGTCATCAAAATTTGCCCTCCTTTCTCTATATTGATTTTCTTTTCTCCAAAAACTCAGGAAATTTTAATTGCAAAAACACCTGAATTTATTTTAATGCCTAAAGTGTTGATCAGTCTTGTCGATCCGCCATGTTGGCTCTGTTGGTATCAATCCCGAAATGGACAATCAACATTACTACGCAGTGTATTCCATGACTGAAAATCACAGAATAAAGATGGACGTAGTCTAGTCGGTTCTTGAATTCCAAGAAAGCCTTGTTGTCGTAAAAATCTTCCTATATTGAACATTTACCAATACGGTGGGGTGGGGGTGGGGAGTGGGGGCTTTATCACAGGTAGATTTTGGGCCTAGACAAATTATTTGTCAGATTTAAAAATTAACGGTGTGGATCGAAGTGTGTTTAAAGCCTTCAATTCTTAAAGAACTTGTAGGGTGGGAGAAATTTAAAGCTCATGTTAGCGCGACAGACAGGATTCGAGCATCTGTGCATTCAAAAGCCTTGTCCAGAATTTTGACGAACACGCATCGATAACCAGGAAAGGACAGCCCAAGAGAATAATTTTACGTTTCCAAAACAGTGTTGAATACAGAAATGCGTATTAAAGAACGACAGTAAAGGTACCGTGACAAAAGTTTTCTTTCAACCCAGAAAGCGAATCAGTAGCCTTTTAGTGTCTTGCTTGTGTACCATAGAATAACTCCAGATTTATAAACATGTTTCATCGGTGTTTTACGGGCGAATGAAACCAAATATAAACCCCATGCCCAGGGATCACGAAGCGATCTCGAACTTCAGTCAAAATTTCAAAACACTTTGAAAATGTTATTTCTGATATAACGAGGTCAAAATATTGCTCGACAACGTAAATTCCGGTCAAGTTATTGCGCAACAAATTTCGAGGAAAATAACGGAAAATAATAAATTTCTCCCACCCTACAAATTCTATAAGAATTGAAGGCTTTAAACACACTTCGATCCACACCGGTAATTTTTAAATCTGACAAATAATTTGTCTAGGCCCAAAATCTACCTGTGATAAAGCCCCCACTAAATTTAGTGATTCAAATTTGGACTTAAGATCGTTTCGTGAGCCCTGGGCCACATCCAAAACAAATGAATACTAGACGATCGTATTAGGAAGCCTTCAGCTTGATTGTTAGATTTATTAGTTATTGTGTCACAGAGAATTTTTCATTTATAGGATGACGGTGAGTTTTATGTGTGGAGGAAAACCATGTGCACGGGGTAAACCACCTATGCCTTTGGAAGGTTATTGAAGAACTTTCCATGAGTGACGTACTAATATGCATATCAATATGTGAAAGAACAGAGATAATCAACAAACGCTAGGTTGCACACATGGCCACATGAGTGTCGTTGTTCACTTACAATCACGAAGAGACCATAAGCAGTGGGTGCAAGGTGTCCACAAATTACATAACCAAGACTAGGGTTGAACCCACATACTAGTGATTGAGAGTGAGTGAGTGAGTGCTTGGGGTTTAACGTCGTACTCAACAATTTTTCAGTCCTAGTGATTGAGAGGCAAGAGCCTTAAACATTCGTCACCACACACACCACGCGAAAGTAAGGAAAGTAAATACACTTAAGGCAGCAGCTTTTCGTTCCTCAATCATATCGGAGAATTTTTGGCCAATATTCCAGGCACGAAGCCTTTTCAGAATTTCAATTTCGTATTCCCGGAACTCATCTTCGTGACCTTTCATATTTGTGCCTTGGTCTCATGCCATGCAGTTAGCCAATTAAACACCGATGACCATATATAATTAATAGTTCAGGGTTAACCGTTATTGGACGCTGCTATGAAACACGCCGGGGATCCTGAAGATTCAATTAATAACCATTAAAAATAGTATAACAATTACTTTAACATACCATCCGTATAATTCCTGAATCCATACCGCCTATGATTACTAAAACGGACAGTTGTTTTTGTGATACCAGTGCAGTGTGTATCCTAAACTGATTTTTGCATTTTCATGAAACCGAGAAAGATTCTGGTATAGCGCTCTAGAAGGATGGAATCTTTACACTTTTATATGCAAAAAGGGTTTGTGTTAACTTTGTATAGCTTTGTGATTCCACTGCCATTGATTGATTGATTGATTGATTGATTGATTGATTGATTGGTGATCAACGCAGCGATCAAGAATATCTCACTTATAAGAAGAGAGTCAGCGGAAGTGAAAGAAATCGGATTGACCCGAGCATAACATCACAAGGCCTATGAACGTATTTTCATCCGTAGAGCGAGCTCCAAGTGTTCGCCATGTTGACTGACAACAGGGAAGAAGTAAAACCGAGCAGCAACGGTAGTGTGATAATTCGCAAATTGTCGCATGTAACCTGTGAAATACAGCCTCTTGTCAATTCACATCAGTAATGGTTTTGGCCTACTTATTCCTCTAAATATTAAAGATTACAGTATAGAGAGTAAAATCCAAGCAATAACAACAGTGTTACCGGTGAAATCCGGTTCTTGTCAGTTCAGCTCAATAAAGGTTTTATTCCCTTTTGTCCATGTATATGTCCATCTATGTGCTTATAAAGTAACAACGTAAACGCCCTCTAGCGCTATGACTTAAAGAAAAATATGCGGTGATGTTAGCTGCAATCTATTAGAACCCACATGTCTACAATTACCCAATGCTTAAATAGTGGCAAATGACCACCCCCCACCCCCACTTCCCCACAACAATTTGCACCATGTCTTATAAGCAGAATTAGATATATGCAGGAATGTTTATTACAATATATAACACGTCACTGATCTAGAAGTACTCAAAAGGACTGTCGGAAACATCCTGCGATGAATGTCAACCTTTTAGGATATACTGCCAACAAGGCCCAAAGAACTGCTTTCTGGGGTTTCGGTAAAATTCCACCAATGCCACGTAAAACCTTTGTAATGTCCTTTGTAAAACTGGGAAATATAAAGGTCGTCAGTTTTGATATGATATAGTGTTGAATGTATGTAGTCTTTGAATTGCTTACAAAACATTTCTCTTATAAATCGATTCGTTGCACGTTCAGTGGTATAGAACGTTCAGTCTCAGACGAAACTGCAGCTTCAATACGCCTACGTCAATAGTGGCCTTCTCCACCGAAGTTGAACGCATAGAGGTGAACAAGAACTAGTGTAGGATGTCTTCGACCTGGTCAATGGTCTGGACATTAGGGCCATATTGCTGCAAGAAACCGCCTTTACTATAGGACCGAGATATTACTCAGTGTCACAGTAAACCTAAAGCGAGTTTAAATCGTGCGCGTTTTGACCAAAAGGCGAAGTGAAAGTGTAAGGGAAATAACTCCGAACACATCCAATCCGAAAGCTAAATCCTCACCAATGACGTCTATTACAACAACAATTCTCCTTGGCACTATTCAGTCGTCGTCTCTCGCCATTTTAATACAGCTGCTGGAGTTAATTTGATTTGATCTTGTTGATGTTTCACGCAAAATGTATACTTCACAGTAGGGTCTCAGAGGTTTTTTTTACGAGAGTGGCATGTAATGATGCTCCCTTGTGAAGTTCGCAGGAGACCATTTGCTTGTCACCAATATGACATAAAGGTACATGAATATTAAAGTCAGGAAAAAGCCAGTAAATCAGTTAGATGGGGCAAACTTCAGCGTGCTCACTAAAAGGTTATCCCCAAGGACAAGCGGCCCTTGACAAATAGGCCTAGATGTCGGTGTCACGGGCTCTGCTGGGAGTAAAAGCCAGGAAGTTGTTACTATATTAGCATGTAAATAATAAGACGTGAATCCAGTGTATCGATTTAAAGCAAAGGAAGCAATAAGGGCACTTCCTTGTCCTGGAAATCCTAGTCAGCTCTCGCAAAATATGTGCTAATACGCTTAATTGTTGTAAATATAAGACTGCAGCATCAACAGTAAAACCAGAGCAGTGATGGCAAATCAAGGTCACATGTAGGCCTAACCAGTGAAATCCCACCTGTTGTCAACTTACCTCAGGGTTTAGTCTAACTCTCATGTAAATGACCCTAACCACCATGGACCGGCCCCGATAGCACAGTCGGTAGAGCGGCCGCTTCAGGAGCGGTAGATCCAGGGTCAATCCTAGGTCGAGTCACACCTTGGCGTTCAGCATGAACATAGTGCAACGACTGGTTGACCCGGGCGGGGCAGGCTTACCTGCCAGTAAAGCAGCACCAGTTAAAAGAGCGGTGGAAATCCGTCCTGCAACAAGGAGGCACATTACATGCACTCTAAGGACTCCTTCGTAGTCAAATGACTGAAAAATTGTTAAGTACGACGTTAAACCCCAAGCACTCACTCACCTAACCACCACGGCTTAAGCAGAATTAGTCCACAAAACGCAGTGATTATCAGATGTCACTGGTCTATAATATAAAATACCACTGTGTGGACAGTAAACCAGAGACGCGCCGTGTTAACGTGTAAACACTAAGAAACAAATCGATTGTAATTTACAGAAAAAAGACACACCTTGGGCAGTGCATTTGTCCTGAAAACCCTGGTCAGTTTTCTCCAAATATGTGGTAATAGGTCTAATCGTCGTAAATATGAAAGGCCAGGGCATAGAGAATAAATCCAGAAGATCGATAATAATGTGAAAGTGGGCAAATTGTGAAATCCGTCCTCGTTAGTATACCTCGGGGTTTTTTTTAACTGTCATGTGAATGCAAAAAAATGGTAGCAACTTACACAAGCCTTCGCACCTTGACTCAAGCAGAATTAGGTAAAAATAAGCAG
The DNA here is from genome assembly GCF_032854445.1 of Liolophura sinensis. Classification (NCBI taxonomy): domain Eukaryota; kingdom Metazoa; phylum Mollusca; class Polyplacophora; order Chitonida; family Chitonidae; genus Liolophura; species Liolophura sinensis. The sequence continues at coordinate 17,589,872 of NC_088302.1, forward strand.
TTACAATTCAATAGACTTCGTTAATCTACAATTAATGGGAACGGTGTGTTTTCATCACATTTCATCATACCAGATCTTGGAAGCTCTTAGCAATAGATTTTATTTATTTATTTATTTGATTGGTGTTTTACGCCGTACTCAAGAATATTTCACTTATACGACGGCGGCCAGCATTATGGTGGGTGGAAACCGGACACAGCCCGGGGGGAAACCCACGACCATCCGCAGGTTGCTGACAGACCTTCCCACTTACGGCCGGAGAGGAAGCCAGCATCAGCTAGACTTGAACTCACAGCGACCGCATTGGTGAGAGGCTCCTGGGTCATTACGCTGCGCTAGCGCGCTAACCAACTGAGCCACGAAGGCCCCCTTAGCAATAGAAAACAGTAATATGAGCTTGGAGGTAGAATTCCAGCTATGCCATGCATGGCCGGCTATTTGAAGGTTAATATTGTTTACTTTGCTTTGAGTTTATAACGACCAACTTTTAGGATATATCCTCTATCGAAAAACTTTCATCAAATCACTGAACGTGTAACTACTTTCTTCCAATACGCGTGTGTAAATAAGAAAAATACACAGTCCGTTTCATTTATGGAGATTATCTTTGCAAAAAAAGATACGATGTCACTGAAGTTTTAGTTTCATTCTCCAGGCCAATGAGCAATATTGCATAGAGCTAGGACTTGTGATAACAATGAAACAACCTGTATTAAATCGTAAATAAAATATAGGATCAACCTAAATTGCATGTGATTGTCAAACCAATCTTTGTCCAAAGTCCAAAGATTGTGTTGAAATCATGTGGCATTACCCAAGGGAGATAACCAAAATTGACGCTTAATGTAGCGTTCTCGGGTATCTGTGGATAATGCGGCGACTTTCTCAGCATGGTTAATCGTGGCCCAAAGTGTTAATAAAAACAGTCTATTTAGTTAACGTTGAATGTTTGCTTATTTGCTGTAAACATGCTATAAAACAATGTATAGTCCTAGAACGTGCTCACTGTAATATGGTCAGTATAATGTAGAAACTCAAAGGCGCAATAATATTTATTTATTTATTAATTTATTTATTTATTTATTTATTTATTTATTTATTTGAGTATTTGATTTACAGGCAGGTAACAACCATATTGATAACTACTATGTATCTGATTAGTGTTATACGTCTGTACTCACTGCACGACGGCGGCCAACATCATGGTGGGAGGCGGAAGGCAATCGGGCAGAGACCAGGAGAAACCCATGACCACCCGCAGGGGGGATACCAGACCTTCCCGCGTTTTGCCGGAGAGGAAACCAGTATCAGCTGGACTTAATTCACACCTATCACATTCGTGAGGGGCTCATGGGTATTGCGCCGAGCTGGCACGCTAACCACCTCGGCCACGGATGCCTCCCGCATATTTCATGTTTGCACACTAATCACAGGCCACTGGGTTTTCGTTAAACTAACTGATCTAACCGCTCACAACCATTTTGCTCTGAAGTTCTTCTTGGTGACTCTATAAATCAACTTTTGACCCGGAATTCTTATGATGAAATGAGATATGCCTACGATATGACAAAGAAACAGGAAATACAATGTCGAGTCGCTCAAATTGTATTGTCTTTTCTGTGAACCTGCTGGTGGTATTCTCGACTGGTTAAAGGTTTGTACATCTTAAACGTGTGTTTCTAATTTTATTTAGTTTCACTTAATTCTTAACGTAAACCGTACATTTAAAAACGAAATCTATGATAAATTAAATGAGGTATTTATCTTCTTACTTCTTTCATTAAATCACACATACAGAGTACGGAATCATGTTAGAGGCGAGCTCCGAGATCTGTACGCCATGTTCCCAGCTCAGCTTCCACAATAACCGCTCTGAATCGTTACGCTATCCTCAAACTGCCAAAGCTGTACGTCACAAAATAGGGTTCCCGTGATATTTAAGTAATTGTAAATTCATATCATCTAATTATCAGTGAATAATATAGAGATCATACACTAACAATTTAGACAAATGTAACCAAATTTATCCCCTCGGACAGCATCCGAATTTTACAACCAACCCTATGGAAGAGTACAGAATAGATCTGTATCCTGAAAGTTAAGTGGGAAGAATAAAACATATCTCCGATCTAGTCATTGGCAGAGATCAAACGAACAGTACAACGAAATCTGAGTGCAATGGTTGAAGTTATTTGAGTTCAACAAATAGAAAGTGCCATCCACAAATTAGTGTGCACCTCTGTGAGTTAAATTCCTACAGTCTTAGTTGACAAAGCCACAGGAACAATTATTTCGTGTCTGTCAAAACCACGTTCACTGATTATCAAGTTTACATTTGCTGAGGAATTTTCCAAAAAAAAAAGTCAGGTGCACTCAAAAAATTAATCTGTACATTTTAACAGAAAATCTGTGATCTGAGTGATGTTATAATGTATTCTGTCATATAATACACATTATATTAACTCAACATAAAATGCTATTAGACAAACGGGATATTATCTTGAATATAACACAGTTTTATGTTACAACAGAAAACAGATTAACAGATTATTTTAGTGTATATATACTTGCTGTCTGTGTTTTAACATAATATGGTGGCATCATTTACAATGAAATTTTTAAGAAGTCACCCCGGATGTTAATAAGTTTGTGGAATACATATATCTTTGCATATTTGGCGCAGTGGTACACTATTGATGGTGTTATCCTGCAAAACACTATTTGAAGTTTTTTTTTGTAGAATCTTTCAGCCAACAATGACTTCACCACACAGTGTCTCCCACGCTTTGTCCTTAGAATTGCTCGTTATGGTACTTCCGTCGTTAACGCGCAACCCGATCCCGCGTAACCACGTTCCGTCTCGCGTCACCTTTTATACAATAGCATACACATTACCCTGATTGTGGTCTCTCCTGCATGACGAGAGCTGGGACGTCTTCTCGTTATCCTGTCGTGTGTGAAAAAGGTGTTTACCCAAACTGCAGAGTGCATGCACAAACTAAATATTATCGAGTGAGTCGCGTACACGTGTACCCGCGTGTACATCATCATAATCTGGTCAGGTGTTTACCACAGACCCAATGCATATCGAAGTCGAGCAAAACAACAAGATGTGTCCATTTAAACTGACATGGACATCAGTGGTACTGCCAGCTTTAAATTGTCAAGAGATTACAATACTGTCAGCGGTTGCGATGTGTCAACCGGAACGAAGCCTTAATTACATAGTGAAGCGGCATCATGTCATGACCAGACGAGATCTATGTGATAACGCTACTGACACTTTTGCGAGAGTGCGAGCGAGAAGCTTAATTCTGTAGAAAAAGTACTCAAAAGCTCTGATATGTTTGACAGCCTATTATAATTATAAGGCCCAGTTGTTCGAAAGTGTATTAGCTAATACTGGTTTTAAGTCCTGTTTTATATTTAAAGTTTTAGTCAAACCCAGTAACCATTGCTGGTGTCCAAAGTCAAAGTATAACAGCAGCAGTTTTAGTTCATATTTAATATACTGGTACACAATTCTTTTGAGGCTAGGTGCAAAATTGAAGACATGACTTAAAGTTAAATCTGATAAGTCTTCAACCAGTTTTGAACAAGGGGGCAAAGTGGTTTAATCCCATACTAGGTTCACGCTGTCCAAGCGTCCATAAAACGGGACCTATGTGGCCTAGTGATTAACGCGCTAGCGCAGCACCACGCTGTCGTACGTTGGAACGTCTGAACGTATTCTTTGGGTGGTCGTGGGTTTCCTGCGGTCCCTGCCCGGCTATCTCCCATCATAATGCTACCCGTCGACGCATAAATAAAATATTCTTCAATAAGACGTAATATACCGTGCAAATAAATAAATAATAAGAGTGAGGTCGCGTGTTTGAAATCAGGCCATGCTAGGGCTTAGGGTAAGTCAGGACGCTATTCCGCTACCTGGCAAGGTACGATGAACTACATCCGCTTTGCGTTACCTTTAAACCTGAATACCATTAGACAAGAGAAACATTCTTGGGTATGGCGTTCAACACCAATAATACAAATAAATACAGTTGTAGTTGTCGAACAGCGTTGGTGCAAGTCTGCAAAAAATTGCGGGCTGATATGTTTGCCAGGACTCACTTTCACAAAGCTTCGTCAACCAAATTTCTTGCAAAGTTTTCGTAAATAAAGTTATCAGTATACCGACCTAGGTCATTTGGTCATAAAGTAGCCCTGAAGTTTTAGAAAACTACGAGAACTTGAACCACGGGGGCCTAGGACCATAAACATATTGATATTCCAACACAGCATTATGAGTAATTCTAGATCAGTGACGTCTGATATATTGCACTTAGCATCACTTCATTTTTTTGTTTTACCTACTTCTACTTAATGCATGATACTATAATGGGTCTGTAATTTGTGACTGTTGAAGCATTCACATGAACAGTTAGAATAAAACCCGAACTGAGGTAAATGATGACTCAGTTGTGGAGTAATTAACTCTAGGCCTGGGACTGAATCATTTACCTCAAAAGTGACAAAAAGTACGATATTTTAAAATAAGAATCCTGTTACCCACATTTTTCTCCATGAAACAAGACTTTGACTCCCACCGCGCCGTAATATAGAATAATTTTACGAAATTGCAAAAATTTTAAATCCATTTGGGGCCTCCTAGCTAATGTGACTCCAACATAACCTCACTAAGGAAATGTGGTATCAGCCACGCCCACAAATGGAGACGTTAAAATCGTAGGGACTATTCTACGGTCTGTGTTTTCATCACGAGGTGTATGACGTAATGGAAATGACGACCCCAACAGCCAGAATGTCTCCATTTCTCCTTTACCCTGTTAAAAACGAATGACAAATATAGAGGTAATTTTAACCTCGTGTTAGTGTTGACATAGATATAGTGCAAACAGAGTGTGAAACATTTCTGCATCAATTTAAACATAAATATACTCATATTGTTAAATATCAGGATTTCCCACCATGAAAAAAGAAACATTCACTCAGAGTGATATTCCATTTTATATTACAGTTCTGCTGACTAGGGATTGATTCATATCTTGTTACATTTATTTATATATTTATTTATTTATTTATTTATTTATTTATTTATTTATTTATTTGTGTTTTACGCAATACTCAAGACTATTTCACTTATACGACGGCGGCCAGCAAAAAGTAGAAGGAAACCGGACAGAGATCCGGGGAAACCCGCCACCATTCACAGGTTTGTTTCATTTTATTCAGACGAAATCCTCGATTATACATTAAAATAGGGAGTTGTAACTTCCTCGCTTGGCGTTCAGCATGAAGGGGATAGTGCAACGACTGGTTGACCCGTATCAGTAAAATGGCTCGGGCGGGGCAGGCTTACTTGCCTTCGGTAAGTCGTCTCAGTGAAACAGCACTAAATAAAAGAGCGGTGGAAATCCGTCCTGCAACAAGGAGGCACATTACACGTATATGCACCCTAATGATTCCTTCGTGGTCATGTGACTGAAAAATTGTTGAGTACGACGTTAAACCCCAAGCACTCACTCACTCACTCGATTATACAATTATCTGAATATTAAACCGTAAAAGTTGAAGACTGTGGAGCCCTAAGCGGACGTTTCCACCTTTGAAAAAATATTTATGCTAAAGAAAAAATAGTTTATCTATTTAAAGTAACGGTAAAAAGTCTGTCTGTGTTTCTAGAAATACCCAAATTATTTACTATTTGTCATTCGGCTCATGATAATCTCTTTCTTGCCATTGAATCAAAAATGTTGTCCTTTATTATAAATAATCAAACTATTTATCTTTCCGTCATAATGATACAAAAGAAAGCTGGATAAAAAATAATGACTATTTTCTGGTTTTCTGGCTACATTCAGTAGACAAACCTTTTTATCTGTGACATAAACAGTAAAAAGAGGAGCATGCCAGCTAAAAGGCTGCCGAGAAACACAATGTTATCTGGAAATGTGAGAACAGACCTCAAAGTACTACTAAACTTTCGCTGAAATATTTCAAAAGGGACACTATCTGCTATGACTTCAGTTAACAGACAGTAGGTGCATATACTTGAAGACTTCAGTAGATAACGCTTTTATTTATTTGATCATGTACTATACACCGTAAACACGGATCCTATAGCATTGATTCATACCGCAACAGCACTAAATCGCAATACAGATATTTGTAAGCCAAATGGCAATAGAACAGAGACATTCACACTCCATGACAGCTTCGCGAGAACAACGCCAAATGGCAATACACGTAGAACAGAGACATTCGCACTTCACGACAGCTTCACGAGAACAACACCAAATGGCAATACACGTAGAACAAAAACATTCGAACTTCACGAGAACAAAGTACGCCAAATGGCAAAACACGTAAAACACAGATATTGGTCCTTCAAAAGAACAAAGTACGCCAAATAGCAATACACGTAGAACAGAGACATTCGCATTTCACGAGAGCTTCACGAGACAAATGTCCATTAACGTAAAACAGAGAAATTCGTATTTCACAAGAACGACACAGACTGGCAATATACGTAAAACAGAGACACTCACTTCACGCTTGAGTATTCACATCCTATGTTCATGAATACTGAGTTTACTTACTTTAATATATATTCTTCCTCGACTTTGAACATCGAATTGTCCTGTACGGCTTAAGATGTCTGCGGTTGCTTTGCTCATATGAACCTTCAACGCTGTGGAATTTAAACAAAAAGTGGTATGACATGGTCAAGAGGGTATAGCAGCGGGCCACTGAGTTAAAATTCTGAAAAGCTATATAAAATTTGTTTGAAATGAATAAATATGCGTATAACCGGATAATAATTACGTCACAACAAAAACCAGTCTGTTTCAAACACTTTAAGTAATATATAATTACTGCAAAGTGAAAAATCGTGATTTTTCAGCTGGAGACAGTCGATTTACAACGAACACGTAGTTCGTGCTTCTCTAATATTTAGTCTAGAAGGCTTACGTAAAACATTGTCCACCGCGATCGTCGTACCTTTATGTATCACATAGAACGACATCCTCCCGAACCATCCTGACTCGGTCAAACATTCGGAATACGCGAAAGACGCCTATCCGCGCTGTTCGCGCCCGCCACCCTCTCCACGCGGGCATGTACACCGCGGGGGGCGCGGTTCCGGGTGTTCTGCGGGCACAAAGATTTCGGTCAAAAATGGACGCTATCGACCGGCCACCGTGGTTAGTGGACATATAGAAGTAGACACAAAATTGCTTTACTCCTGCTGATGAATAGTAAAAGTCAAATAACATACACGTATAGCATGATGCAGAGAGAAATGTCGTGATTTGTCAGTGCAATTGTATATCACCTGTCGGACAAACCACGACATTCCACTGAACTAGCTCTCTTTGGCCCTAACCCCGATGGCTCAGTTGGTAGAGCGTCCGTTTGGGGCGCGGTAGATAAAGGGTCAAACCTAAGACTTTAGCTTCCATGGTTGCGTTCAACATTAAGAGGAGAGTGCAACGACCGTTGACCCGTATCAGTATAATGGCTCGGGTGGGGCTGTTTACTACCCTTCGGTAAGTCGGCTCAGTGAAGAAGCACTAGATATCGATAGAAATCCGCCGCGCAACAAAAAGTCACATAACATACAATATAAGGAATCCTTCGTCGTCATGTGAGTGATAAAGATATTAAGTGCGAGGCTAAAACCCTAAGCACTCACTCACCCCTAATCGATCAAATCATTGGTAAAGCACAAAATAAATAACTTGAAGGCGTGTTCAATGAAACAAAGCCTCGCGACAACATTGTCAAGAACATTAATCGTGTGACTGACTTTGACAACTCAATGGGAATTAAACCACATTGTGTGGCAAATACCGCTAGGAGAACTTTGCTTTAACAGATAGGTATCACATTGTTGATAGTAATCACATTGTTGATAGTAATCACAATTCCATCACAGTACTGGCATACATTTATCAACCCATGGGAATACTAATGCGGAAGTGGACGGCTGTAGACCGTCAGTCATCACAGAAACGTTAAATTAATGTACACAGTATTTAATATGACTGAGATAGTTTGGTAGAGTGATAAAGGCGTTTGTCTTTCAATGGCTATGTCACCAAAGTCGTGCTTCAAACCTATTTTCGGACAGGAAATTTAAAGATTCTCCGGATTCCATTGTTCTCGGTTTACTCCAGACACTCTGGATAAAATCCGTCCATCAAACTGGCCACCTTCGCACAAGAGAAAATCAACAACAATCAGAAAACAATAATACTTTCTAACCCCCTGGAATCCATGCTGTATACCACCTTCTTTTGCAATACACCTTCGTTGAACGGAATATGATACAGGTTGTATGCCGATCGGCCCGGTTTTTGACATGGTGTGTCAGTGAGACAGCACTATACATTTGTCAACATTTAAATCGGCATGCTCCTGAGGACTTCTGTGACATACCAGGAAAGAATCAAACAAATAAACCAGAAAGTAAAATGCGACTGTTCATAATCCACGATTTTCCTCAGAGGGTAGCATAAAAATAGGATAGAGAATAAATCTGCCCAAACCCTGTGGGGCAATTAGTTAACTACATTGCTACAAAATCTTATTCATTATACAGCAGTCAAATTGATCTGAATCACTACCAAATATTTTTTAATTGTTTCGCCCTGTATTTATTTAGGTCTGCCAACTCCGGAATCAGGTGAACCTTTCTGTAAATTTTTTTAGGTGCCCTAGCTGTCTTATCAACCCAAAGTGTCTTAAACGTCACATTTGACCGTTGTGTGTCGTGTGGTCGTGTGTTTCGAACCCAGGCTCCACTGCTTTGTGTTGACTTTTAAAGCTTTCGCATGCGTAGTAACTAAATAGCGTTTTGAATAATCGGCTGCTGAGGCCACTCTTTAAGTCGTCAAGAACATTGTGGCAAGCGCATATTGCGGCTGATTCATAATACTTAACCAAGTGACGATATCCGATTGTCCTAGAATAGAATTCTATTGTTCAGTTGGTATTTGAAGTGAAAAAAACCTTGTGTAAGATCAAAATGGTATCTGATTACTCCGGAGTGATGTTTGGTTAATTCACGCGTCTTTTAGTTCTTAAATGATTCTGGATTGTTCCAACAGAAGTCGGTTGCTGTTCATTGGTATTTGGTTGTTCTCAAATGATATTTGGTTCTTCTCGAAAGGATACTATTTGTTTTTGAATGTTTTTGAATTGATGCTGAGTGGACTTGACTTTTTATTGAATGGAATTAAGTTTTTCTCGAGTGGGTACTCAGTTTCAAACGTTAAGAGCCCTCGGTTGTGGGCATAAAACAAGTGCAGCAGGGTGAAAATGAACTCAAAGTGCAATCAATTAAAACGAATTAACATACATATCTTGCTGACAGACAATAAATACCGAATAGAAAATACGACGAACAATCTTGAATGAACCTACAAATATTCTCATGTAAAAATCTCTATACATCTTTCCAAGCTGATGATGAATTCACGGGAAAAGACGGTTGGTAAAGTCACTGGTCAAATGGCGTTTCACTTTCAGAGATTTGGAGCCTTGTAAGTGATCCTTGAAAAACTGCGTCTAACCAAGCACGTGTCCTGAAGACTAGGAAAATAACTTTCGCTGTATCTTTGTGCAAACACTGCACAGAAAATTCCTCTAAATCATGTAAGAAACATTTATTTATCTATTCATTTATTTCATTAGTGTTTTACGCCGTACTCAAGATCATTTCCACTTATACGACGGCAGCCACCAAGATTCCAGCATGTAGGAACATCAAAGGAAACTACACTCAGGTTATCTATCCATGGCATACGACTATATATAGGCTTTGTTCTTCCTTATCACATTCAACAAACATTACTTTACCCTCGAACTGTGGTGTTTCGCATAGCCTGTAATGACAACAGGTTTTGTTTTCGTTTAGCATTTGTCAAGACCTGCTGGTTCCAAATGACCTAAGTGATCGATGAAGCCATATACCGGTTGACTGGTTAGCTGAAGTCTCTAGGCGAATGTTGAGATCGGTGAAGATCAGCGTTGGAGGTAGAACTTGGCTAGAAATACGGGTGTAAAAGTTGCGACTACAAGTAAGACTATGTGAGAAGTGTTTTGGTGATTAGTGCTTTACGCCGTACTCAAGTACATTTCACTTATACGACGACGGCCAGCATTATGATGGGTGGAAACGGGGCAGAGCCCGGGGCAGAGCCCGGGGGCAAACCCACGACCTTCCACAAGTTGCTGCTAGACCTTCCCACGTAAGGCCGGAGAGGAAGCCAGCATGAGCTGGACATGATCTCATAGCGACCGCATTGGTGAGAGGGTCCTAGGTCAATACACTGCGCTATCGCGCTAACCAACTGAGCCATGAAGGCCCCTTAGATGGACGTAAGAAGTGTAGCTAACAAAGTAGAACAAAGTGGAACTACAAGTAGATGGATGGAGAAGCATACCTGCAAGTAAATGATTGTGAGACGTGGGACTACAAGTAGATTGTTGTGAGAAGTGAACTAAAAGTAGATAGGTGTGAAAAGTGAAACGACACGTAGATGATGTGTAGGTAACAATATATGGGTGTGAGAAGTTACAAGTACGTTTATGTGAGCATAAGGGTGGAGATACAGGATGGTTGCAAAGGGGGTAGATACATGTAGGTGTGCATAATGGTGGAGCTACAGGTACATGTGGGTGAACATAAGGGTGGAAATTAAAGGTAAATGTAGGTGAGCATAGGGGTGGGAGATACAGGTATAAGTAGATGAGCATAAGGTGAATATACAGGTACATGTAGGTGAATATAAGGGTAGAGATACAGGTACAAGCAGCTGAGCATAGGGTGGAAATATAGGTACAAGTAGGTGAGCATAAGGGTGGAGATACAGGTACAAGTAGGTGAGTATAAGGGTGGAAATACAGGTACATTTAGGTGAGCATAAGGGTGGAGATACAGGTAGGTTGCAAAGAGGGAGACATGTAGGTGAGCATAAGGGTGGAGTTTCAGATACATGTAGGTGAACATAAGGGTGGAGATACAGGTACATGTAGGTGAATACAAGGGTGTAGATACAGGTACAAGTAGGTGAGCATAACGGAGGGGAATACAGGTACATATGGATAAACAGAAGGGTGGAGATACAGGTACATGTAGGTGAGCATAATGGTGGAGATAAAGGTATATGTAGGTGAGCATAAGCGTGAAGATACAGGTACATGTAGGTGAGCATAAAGGTGGCGATACAGGTATATGTAGGTGAGCATAAGCATGGACTAACAGGCAGATGTAGGTGAGCATAGGGTGGAGGTACATATGGGTAAACATAAGGGTGGAGATACAGGTACATGTAGGTGAACACAAGGCTGAAGACACAGGTACATGTAGGTGAGCATAAGGGTCGAAATACAGGTACAAGTAGGTGAGCATAAGGGTAGAAATAGAGGTGCATGTTGGTGAGCATAAGGGTAGAAATACAGGTAAATGTAGGTGAGCATAAGGTGAATATACAGGTACATGTAGGTGAATATAAGGGTAGAGATACAGGTACATGTAGGTGAGCATAAGGGTGGACATACAGGTACAAGTAAGTCAGCATAAGGCTGGAGATACAAGCACATTTAGGTGAGCATAAGGGTCGAAATACAGGTACAAATAGGTGGGCATAAGGGTGGAAATAGAGGTACATGTTGGTGAGCATAAGAGTAGAAATACAGGTAAATGTAGGTGAGCATGGGGGTGGAGATACAGGTATAAGTAGGTGAACATAAGAGTGGAAATACAGGTACATGTAGGTGAGCATAAGGGTGGAGATACAAGCACATTTAGGTGAGCATAAGGGTGGAAATACAGGTAATAGTAGGTGAGCATAAGGTGAATATACAGGTACATGTAGATGAATATAAGGGTAGAGATACAGGTACAACAAGCTGAGCATAAGGGTGGAGATACAGTTATAAGCAGGTGAGCATAAGAGAGGAAATACAGGTACATGTGGGTAAGCATAAGAGAGGAAATACAGGTACATGTGGGTAAGCATAAGAGAGGAGATACAGGATGGTTGCAAAGGGGTGAGATACATGTAGGTGAGCATAAGGGTGGAGCTGCAGGTACATGTGGCTGAGCATAAGGGTGGAGATACAGGTATATGTAGGTGAATAAAAGGGTGGAGATACAGGTACAAGTTAGTGAGCATAAGGGTGGAAATACAGGTACATGTGGATGAACATAAGGGTGGAAATACAGGTACATGTAGGTGAGCATAAGGATAGGGTTACAGGTCGGTTGCAAAAGAGTAGATACATGTAGGTGAGGATAAGTGTTGAAATACAAGTACATGTAGGTCAGCATAAGGGTGGAGATACAGGTGCATTTAGGTGAATATAAGGGTGGAGATACAGGTAAATGTAGGTGAATATAAGGGGGGAGATACAAGTACATGTGGGTGAGCATAAGGGTGGAAATACAGGTAAAAATGATTTTGTATTTAGTTATTGTTCATACTAGAATGTCCATTTGTCCATTTTTTGTATTATAGACCTATTGCCTATTCTCTGACTATCCCGTTCCACAACAATCAAATAATCAATCAACCAATACATTTGCCTATGCCCAGTAAATCTAGTTTTAGCTACCCTCTTACTCTTGGCAAGGTCTCGCTCTAGTTGCTTTAGCCATGATGAACGCCAATTTTAAATAGTGTTCACTACGGCGAAAAATTCTCTGCAATTGGTGAAGTAAACTGGACTACTGTAAACGACTTACAGAATACACAGTAAAACCAAAGCCGCGGCTGATAATTAGAAAATGGTCATGCGTAACCAGTGAGATATGTATATTTACCTCAGTTACGGCCATTCAGCATGCAACAAAGGAACAGTCACTATGTCCCCTTTTGGAGATATGATAAATTTGAGTTTTGTGAACTCAGTCAGCACACCAAAAGCAGTGTCCGCTGAAAAGACTTGTGATGTTATTCATTGGCTAATTTGCACGCGGATTTTTCGATACTCGATACTGCACTCCATTTGGTCATCAGCAATAGACCCTTAAGTACAACGCTAAGAAACTACTCCACGTCTCTGTCGGTTAAGTATATCCCAGTAGACAGACATGTATCAATTGTTTTCTTTACATCAATATTTATCATTCCATGCTGAGTTACTAACGGATAACGATATCTTCGACACAACGCCACCATACTAGCCAAACTATTTCTTTAACAAGAATGCTCTTCTTAATTCTGTACTAACAGACATACCTGAGCGTGCACTGAATAGAATCACTTCACGAGATGCTTGGCACCTGTCATGTGAATTATTTGCTTTACTTACGTTCTCCGCTGGGACTCCATTCTCGACGCGGTGTTGACAGTGTCCCCAAACAAACAGTAGCGAGCATTTTGTTTCCCACCACTCCGGCAACACACGGGCCTGGAAAAAAGAGCACACCACACAGTTAGGTTAACACAAGGAAACAGGGAAAATACATAAGAGTAATATATGCCATCGACCTTTCGGATAACCTAAGTACAGAGTACATGGATGCAATTGTGCACGACACTACTTCACTTATGAGTCGATGGTCAGGTTTGATAATGGAGGAAATCGATTAAATCCCTCACGAGATAGGCCAATCTGACAGCCTCCAGACTTTTCAGTCATAACTGACCAAGCGACAGATGGAATTAAAGCTGACTTGTGTTTAAACTTGCGGGTAGTCGTGGGTTTTCCCTGGGCTCTGCCCGGTTTCCTCCCACCATAATGGTAATCGTATAAGTGAAATATTCTTGGTGTGTTTTCATCACATTTCATCACACCAGCTTTGGAGACTCTTAGCAATAGAATGAGCTCACAGTAATGTGAGTTCGGAGGTAGAATTCCAGCTATGCCACGCCTGACCGGCAATTTGAAGGTTAATATTGTTTACTTTGCTTTGTGTTTATAACGAACAAATTTCAGCATATATCCGCTATTCAAACTTTCATCACTCAGTGAACGTGTAACTACTTTCTTTCAACACACGTGTGCAAATAAGAAAAAAAAGTCTGTTTTATCTATGGAGATTAACTTTGAAAAAAAGGATATGATGTCAATGAGGTTTTCATTTTATTCTCCAAGAGTTCAAGCTCAGCTCATGCTAGCTTCCTCTCCGTTTGTAGGTGGGAAGATCTGTCCGCAACCTGCGAATGGTCGTGGGTTTCTCCCGGCCTCTACCCGGTTTCCTCCCACCATAATGCCGGCCGCCGTCGTATAAGTGAAATATTCTTGATTACGGCGTAAAACACACCAATTCAATATCCATTAACATCCAATAATCCAATAAATAAATCATTGGTGCTTATAAAACCAATGACAAATGGAATTAAACATTGGACCTCATTGCTGTTTATAAAACTAGCAAAAGATAAGGAGAATTATATGTAATTACATGTAATTATCCTTTACACCTCGAACAAGTTCACTCACTCACATCTCTTACAAACATTAATAACAAGTGTTGTCATACAAAAATGTTCGAGGCAAAGCTGGTTACCATAGCAATGGGCTTACCGGAACCGTATCCGGAACCAGGCGTACAACTATCATATGTTCAATTACCATATTTAAGTTATCTTTACTCTCCTCAAATTTAAAGGTTCTCCAAATTTATGTGGTTTCCTGATAATTCATGTTTAATATTATGCATTCATGAATGGACGTGACAAAAGCGTGCTGCACATAAAGCACACTATTCAACTCCAGGAAAGTTACGGTCAAAGAAAGGTGAAATAGGAGAGTAGTTTATTTGTGCAGATTTCAGAATAACCTGCACTAAATGTATGCATCGAAACAGACAATCGTATACCAACCGTCAGCCAACATGGACGTTCGAGGTCAATAATCACAAGGCCAGTTCCCACAACGACGTATAACACAGACCGCTAAAGAACTCAGCAAGTTTATAAGGTACGAAATTAGAACGAAATCAGGCAAAGAGAAGCGGCCAATAGTTTTCAGTTTGAAGCGATAAGGGGAGCCAACATGCAAACAATAACTATACCATTGTTTAACAGAGAAAAAATGTTTACCTGTGTGAATACCGATACGAAGCTGTAGTTTTTGGTGGACCATGTGTGGTATTCTGTAAGCGGCAATCCCCTTTAGTAATCCTAAGGACAAAATGCCGATCTCTACCGCGTGCCGACTTCCGTTGCGTTGGGGCAAGCCACTGGCCACCATGTATGCATCTCCGATTGTTTCCACCTTGTACACGTCGTACAGGTCTATGTAGTCGTCGAAGAACTGATATAGGCTATTGAGGAACTCCACGACCTCCATGGGAGAGCTCTGAGCCGAAATGTGGGTGAAACCCATGATATCGCTGAAGTAAATTGAAACGCTTTCGAAGAATTCAGCGTTCACGGGTTCGTTTCTTTTCAGTTGCAATGCCACCTGTTTTGGCAGCATCTGAAACAAGAGCTGATCCGATTTGTATTTTTCCTTTTCCAGTTCAAATGATTTTTGAGCCGCGTGCTGGGCGTAACCCTGAAGATCAGTCGTAAGATTTTTGACTAAAAAAAATAGAATAGTTGACATGATGGCGATAAGGCTGAAAATTACCACAGCCGTCAATACCGAGCCGTTTGCTTTATTCATTCTGTTGGATATTGCTGAAAATATGTCCTTTTTGAGGTTCGATTTTACATCACTTAACAGGGAGAGATACTCCAGCATAATTTCGTAGTAAGTGTTGACGTCTATTGGAAAATTAGCAAAATCGTTTCCCAGGATAATAGCATTATATTCCCGCATTTTGGCGGTGACATTGGTTTCTTTGTCGAGCAAATTTTTATACATTTCAGTACTGGATGTGGCATAGAGGAGGGCGTTATTCAAGTGTTCATCTCGAAGGACTGTGTTGGCTAAATACTCGTTCAGATCTTCCTCGTGTGTCTCGCCAGCCAAAACGAACTCGATTCCAGGCTGGATCGTTATGCCAGTATTCTCCTGGGCGAGAATGATTTGTGTGTAAGCCAGCAAAAGATTCCACAGGTCATTGCTGTTCAAACTTTTAATTGTGTAGGCTATAGCTGTCAAGAGCTTCAGGATTAAGTCGTTGTAAAATCTCATGAACTCATCCGTCTCCTCGTGCGTTCTGTTCGCGCCATTGATCAGAGTATAGCGGGAAGTGCGCAGCAGCGAAATAACGTCACTGGTTTCGTTGCTGCAGGCTGACCAATCGGATATCAGCGAGAGTTTGTAGTTCGTTATGTTGTAATATGTAGACAAGTGGTCTTCCTCTAGATGGGACAGAGTTTCGAAAACATACATCGTTTTGGCGCGTTCGAACTGAAGGGCTTCAATCAGGTCACCGATTAGATGACAGGCTGTTATCGTGTTTTCTATCTCATTTAGACGGCTACGTTGTGAAATGGCGTCACTAAGCAGGAGGAGGAGAATATCAAGACCCCAGCCAGAGGTATAAAAATGACAAAGAGCATCCGAGCAAGCTGAATCTTTTTGCCGCGGTCAGACAACGGATTGGGGGAACATAAGCGCCCCAAAACACCCAAAGGTTTGGACGAAACGTTATAGCTGTAGGACCGAAATGAGGCACGGGAACCTGAAAAGACAATTAAATGGGAGGAAAATGTGAAAAGGATTTAGGCATGAACACAAAGATCATCAAAAACTTACTATGTTTTTGTTGCAGTTTTTCACTGAATTGAAAGCATTTAACTCTGTGACCATCGTTCAAGGTCAGTGTCAAGATTTATTATTTTATTATTTTTTATGCATATTTTCCACCAACACTCGATAATCTCCGGCCTTCTCTGAAGCCAAAAAAAAAAATTCTCCCTCATCCCCGTGACAAAAAGTCTGACTTCTAATAATATATTAAATACAAGCCATTCGGAGAATGTTGTCATCTATGGAAGGTTAACACAGTCAATGGGATGATCGCCGGGTTCCCCAACCAATATTTGGATATCTGTCTGCTCCGACATTTAAAAACTTTTCACTTTACTTGCTAGAAAATTTATCCAAACTTCATGTTAGATCTAAAAACAAGCAGAATATTAGAAAAAGACTAAGACTGTTTGACTTTAGTGTCCATAAATATAATTGCTTGTTCATAAATATAACTGCGAGAGAAAAATCAGAAGTGATTTCGCCGAATTAGGTGGCGAGAACT
>NC_088302.1:17607241-17639766 GCF_032854445.1 Liolophura sinensis
CAAATCCAGGGGGGAAAATCCACGACCACCCGCAGGTTGTTTCCAGACCTTCCCACGCAGGAGCGGAGAGGAAATAAACCAGGATCAGCTGGATCGCACTGGTGAGAGGCCCCCTGGATCAATGTCCTGCGCCAGCACACTAACCTCTAGTCCACGGGGGGCCAATCAGCATAATGATATCCTATAGATTCGAAATCACAGGTCCTACTGGAAAACTATCGTGGACGTCGCCATGGGATGGATGAAGATAGGGAAAGGGCAGAAGGCTCTAAATCTACTATTTAACTACATTTAATTCATATAATAAGAGCTTGCTTAAAATGTCTCAAGGGCGGGACAAAATTCTGAATTGCTTTAGGTCAATTGGAGGCCACCGTGGCCGAGGGGTTTAGCACGCCAGCGCGGCGTAATAACGCAGGAACCTCTCACCAATGCGGTGTCCTTGAGTTCAAGTCCAGCTCACGCTGGCTTCTTCTCCAGCCAAGCGTGGGAAGATCTGCAGTAATGGTCGTGGGTTTCCCCGGGCTCTGCCCGGTTTCCTCTCACCATAATGCTGGCCGCCGTCGTATAAGTTAAACGCATGACAACATAATTTAAATGAATACATGCTTGTAACTATGTAACTAACTGTATTTTTTTTTTTTGCATTTTTTTTCTTTAGCGTGTCACTTTTAAAGCTCCTAATAGAAACAACATTAAGCAAGTAAAACGTTTCAGATTCCTAGTCTTATTATTGGTTGCCGGGTCAGACGGCAATCTGGATATTTCCTCAGTTTGTGTGCATCAAGGGGGATGTCAAGTACTATCAGCCTATAGAGCCAGTACAATGTGATATGCGCCATGTTTGTTGTGTCGGATCGAGCACTATCTTCAGACAGAATTTATAAAATTAGAGACAACACTATACAACAAATGTATATATGTATTGATAAAGCATCCCCAAAATTTAAAAGCATAGCCTACTTAATATTTTTTTTATGCACAAGCTAGATATCACAGTTCAAAATAAGTTCAAAATAGCAGATAGTTATAGATGTCATATGGAAAGTGGATTAAGTAACAGTATTAAATATTATATTCAGAAAGTGTAATCCTATTAACGATAATACTGTTGAGTTCAAATAAGCAAAAACGTCAATATCGGGAAAATCAAAATCGCTTCCATGTTATCTCGAATCTGATTGGATAAAACTGAGTGTTCGCAAGGCTAAGTTCATAAAGAAGTTCATAGCCCAATAGCATACCTGTTTCCCCTGCACAAGACGTCAGGCGATCCCTGTTTACCCGTCTTGCCATCAATCGAGGTCTGGGACGAGATGCGGCTTCGTGTTTCGGGCTTCGCTAAAATGGCTTTAATCGTTAAGATCTGTTGCCGAAATAACTACATGTAATTTCATGTCATTTGTTGCTCTGCTCTTTGAAATATAGGCGACATGCAACTGTCATGAACTTATCGACAAACTGTTGAACGTGACGTTAAGGCCCAAACAAACTGTTGGACGCGACGTTATATTCCAAACAAACTACTGGGACGCGACGTTATGGTCCAAACAAACTGTTGTGTTAAATCTGCCATACAGTGAGTGGCCTACGATTGTGTCTGTCTGAGTGATCCGCGTTTTAATCAGAGATGAAAGACTTCCTGGTAAAAGAAATAAGCACCATTCACTGCGAGTTTATTCCGGCACTATCACACACCCCAATGCTTAATAAACCGTCTTGTATTGACATATACTGCGAACAAAGGCGACCAACGTTCCATTTTGTAGGCTTACGCGCACTACTTCAAAAGCATGAGACAACTATTTCTATGAGAAGCAGTGTTATCACCTATAGTGTCCTTCGACATACACCCGGTTAATCTCACAGTCGATGCTCCTGAGTGGTTTCTCGATTCGTCTATGTACATATATGATTACCCTCCTGGGACTAGTGATAGAGCTAATAGCACCATCGCCTACTTGCATTGAAGAGCAGGAATCTGCTTTGTCGTTCACTGTGCAGTCTACATTGAAGGAACGACTTATTTAATCCATTCAAATAAAAGTGCCTAATGAATTACTTATCTAATTATCTCTCTGGAAGTTTCCCACTAAAATACATACTACAAAGGGATGCTGCATACTTCGACGACTGAATGTCATGTGAATGAACAGAGCGAGTCACGGTATCCTAAGCATGTGTATAGCGCTTGATACGGGAAATAAAATGTTAGAAAGTCAACGACATGAGAAAGTCATGATATAGGTCATGCCAGAGCGACAGGAAGAGGTCGTGTCAAGAGCAGCACGGAGAGGTCGTGCAAAGAGTGACAAGAAAAGGTCGTGCCAAGAACGACACGAAGAGGTCATGCACGAGCGACATGAAGAGATCATGCCAAGAGCGACAATAAAAGGGCGAGCCAAGAGTGACATGAAGTGGTCATGCCAAGAGCGGCGTGAAGAGGTAGTGTCATTACATGAGTACACTAGCCATGTCATGAGTGAAACACATAAGTCATGATATGAGCAACAAGACAAAAGTCACGCCATGAATAACACAAAGTAACCATGCCATGATCGACACGAAGAGGGCGTGAAATGAGCGGCATGAAGAAGTCAAGCTTGATAAATAAGAAAACATTAAAAGTTTCATTCCCATGAGCAGCACCAATAAGTCATGCAATGAGTGACAAATGAGTGACACAGTCACGACATGATCGACACTAGTAATAGATCATACTGATTGACGAACCTTCATGTCAGGAGATGAAAGGCATGAGAAAGCATCACGAAAAGGCAGCCATGTAATGAGATGTGTCTTACGCACATGGGAGATACGCATCGCGACACGTGCGACTCAGAGCTTATCACGAAACGCGTTATGCTGGCGTACTAACTCTCTCGACCAAGAACGCCCCTAAGTGATAAAGAGACGACTGATAAAACAGGATAAATGAATGGTCGTGAAATGGTACCTACCATTTTCCATATTGTATTTGACGATATATGCACCTGCATGTGGAAATTACTGTTAGGCGACATTGATGTATGATCAATACAAATAGACGTACAAAATACAAGGAGTAACTGAAACTGTAACGACATTGTGATAACAGGAAGATAGTCTCACATTGCTGACTGGTCGATTTTTCCTCCTTCAGGGTTTTATTCTAACCGTTCATCTGAATACATAGAAAGTACATACACCTTTCCACAAGCCCCTTAGCACCACAAGTGATGTCAAATGCAATTCGGAAGGCTTTCGTAGCATTGGTAGTTCCCCTTGGCCCTTACCAGATTCAGATACGTGCAAACCGTTATGTGAGTAAAAAAACCCCACAAATTATTAAATACTGTATAATTACATTGTTTGCGTAGGTGCGTAAATCTGGCGGTAAACAGCAACGTCTGCCTTAAACATTTCCTTGGTTAATTGCTCCATAACACAGCAACGATCGATTCCATGAAGCCAGTTTTGACTTGCCTCAAAATTTGAAATGTGATTTAAGCAAGATCAAATGGAGGTAGAGTAATAAACATCTGAGGTGTAAAAACAAGAGAAACTAAATCACCTTTGAAATTAAGGCCTATTATGAATCAGCCATTTGTGAATTGGTTTGGTGTAGTGAGATCAGGAAACTTTCATGGCAAGCTAACATGCCGTAGCTGCCATCTAAACATTGGAAGACGAACTAAAATGTTTTGCTCTCATTTTAGTTTGAGATCGCCAAGTGCAAAATTTAGCAACCAACAAAAATGACAGTTTTACGGATCTCTACAAAACAATCAGATGTGTTGTTAGCTGACAGGATTGTCTCCAAACTCTCGGTATCAAATTTAAAAAATGTATATTTACCAAATGTTACTTTACCAAACGGGCTTTTCGGCGTCCTGGGTATATCCGAGACCGACATGACAGTCAGCGACAACAGATCGTACTAAACTCGGACAAGCGTTTTCAGCCAAAGTATTAGATGCTAAGAGGAGACTCGCAATGATGACAAGTTCATTATCATCACTAAGAATCAGTTGGCACAGGCAAGAAAAAAGGGTTGTAATCGACTGACTGAAATAACAGACAGTGTGTTTTAACGCCTCTAACGCTCGTGTATCGGTATTCTATTTGTCAAATGCTGTTTTCATTTGGCCAGCTTTAATATAGGCAGCAGCACTAGGGTGTGACGCATTCTGTACATCCAATGATTTTTGGATCCCGCGTCGCACTCAAGGGGATTCCACTGGTAGATGATAAAACAAATGTCGCTTGGCGACATCCATTAAAGCTGTTTATTAAAAAGCAGCCGATGCACCAGAAGAGGCGAGTGTTGTCAATGGTTTATGGTAGTGGTGGGGTAATGATGGTTGGCGGGTTGCAGGGGGTAGGAGGAGTAAAGACAAACAGTTCCTGGTCTCCGATAAAACTGTGACAGTTGTTTGTGACAGTAGTAGTATGGTATTTACATTCATGTTATACACCTGTTGTACCTGTACTTATTTCCCCTCAACCACAACCAGTTGTATTATAGCTAGTCCAAAACCCACAACGTGGATGTGCACTTGAGACAAATAATTTATGCACTCTTTTACAGATCTAGCAAGTACTTCATCAAATGATCGTTATGTACAGGCCTACCTAGGCTTAACCATAGCCTCTTGGGCGGCGTTACCTGAGGCTGGGGCGGTCGACTGGGGGACGGGGGAAGTCCTTAAATAGCTACTCCATACATTTGTAAAGCCTTTTGCGTTTTATGATACAAGGTCACATGATATCGATGGAGACGACTTTGTTTCCTTCCATAAATCGTTGACAATTTAGAGAGTTTCATAGCGCCCTTTATAAGTCTTGTAACATCACTGAGTGGACAGCGAAAAGCCAGCTGGGGAAAAAAGAAAAGACAAAAAAAGTAGACCCAAAAGCTGCGTTCACTCAAAAGATGATCTGTTAATCTTAACAGAAAGTCTGTTATCTGAGTGGTGCTAGAATGTATTCTGTTATTACAACATATAATTGTATCATATTCAACGTAACATCCTGTTAGTCTAATACAATCTTTATTTAATAATTTATTTATTTATTTGTTTGGTGTTTTACGCCGTACTCCTCGAAATATTTCACGTATACGACGGCGGCCAGCATAATGGTGGGATGAAACCTGGCAGAGCCCGTTGGGAAACCCACCGTCATCAGCAGGTTGCTGACAGATCTTACCACGTACGGCGAGAGATGAGGCCAGCATGAGCTGGGATTGAGCTCACAGAGACAGTCTTCAGTGAGTGAGTGAGTGCTTAGGGTTTAATGTCACACTTAATAATCTTTATGTTGAAGCTATGGAATATGAAAGTTATATGTAACAGAATACTCTGCTACAATAACAGAATACACTGTAGTATCAATCAAACAGAATTTCTGTTAAACTTAACACGGTGTTCTTTTGATAGTTATAAATGCACTGTTAAGTGGGTTTTCGTCGAAAAGAATTATATAGAATGAACAGTAATAATGTGATGATGCATTTATGTACCATTAAATGCCTAACCACTTACCAAATGTCGATAAAATACTCTGGACTTTTATAAAAGCTTCTCGATACCTATTAACCACTAATTTGTTTATATAAGCCTATTTAATACATATCAGATGTCTGTATTTTAATGGGGAACTTCCCCGGCCTGAAGTAAAGCGGCCGAAGCTTTGTAATCCGTTGTTTTATTACTGCCTTTTCGATGACGTTTAGTGAGCAAATTGGTGACGTATTACTCATGGTCAGTTCAGTTTGGACCCGAGTCACGGCAGGCGACATGAAATTCATGTAAGGCGACACTATTTGCATGTAATCAGATAGGCTTGTGCTCAAGCGTCAGTAATACCAGAAGTCCATTACCGGGAAGTATGCACTTTACACTTTTCTTCGATCTCTAACACATTATGTGTCGTATGCGCGTAGCCATGTATTTTTTTTCTCTGTAATGCACAGCAAAACCTTTGAGAAACAGCTGATGCATGATTGGTTCCAAACGCGGTTGTGTTGAAATAGACGACAGAGTGAAGGAAAGACGCTTCGTCCCATCGTGCCATCGCTTCGTACATCGTCTCATCGGTTCATACCATCGTGCCATTGCTTCGTACCATTGCCTCATCTCGCCAAACCATCGTATCATCGTTTTGTACCATCGTGTCATCGCTTGGTACCATCGCTTCGTGCCGTCGTCTCATCGTTTCCTAATAACGTGTCATCGCTTCGTACCATCGTGTTATCGGTTCGTGCCATCGTGCCATCGTTCCACCGGTTTCTACCATCGTGTCATCGATTCCTACCATCGTGACATCGGTTCCTACTATCGCCTTGTACCGTTGTGGGGCGATATTACAATACTGCGATGATGACAATAACTGACGTCACTATTCGGCACATTCTTTAGCCATTTTACGGGCATCTGTTTGAAACAGGTGGCCCCACAATGTCGACATATTTGAAGTACTGGAATGCCGAGTCGCTCTAACCAGTCACAATATATATTGACTACACGCCGACTTCAGTACTTCGCGTGCCAAACGAGGAAGTAACCTGACTGAGAAACTTATTACTGTTCTACGGCATACTGAAGAATTATTCACTATTTCATGTCCGCTGTTTTCATTAGTGGAGGAGACTGGAGAGCCCCGTGGAAACCACCAACACATGGCACATGACGAATTTCCTCAGCTGTGATGAACAGACCTGCTCCCCATATTGTTGGAAGACGTTATTGACAACGTTAAAAAAATGTAAGACTGCGAAAACGGCCATGCGAATGTCATCAGTAACCGCATTGCAAATTCTGAAGTGTTTGGTATGACGTGAGGAGAGACTGGACTAGCTAATAGTGACATGTATTATTGTATGAGGCTTCAGCATGCATGCAACTTTATTTATTTATTACTTTCTTATTGCTGTTTATCGCCATACTCAGCAATGCATAATGTTTCACTTACACGTGAGTTTTATGGGTAGGGGAAACCGGAGTACCCAGGCTACACCACGGCGTGTGGAAAGTCACGAGTGACGCACAGATATATTAACATCGCATTGGTGGGAAACGTGTATTCTTCTTAAATGGCTAAACTTTAAGAGGACATGTGGCGCTTTCACTGGAAACATGACAAGTGTCCTGTATAACACACACATTCGTAGTGCAACGCATGTAGAAAAAAGATTAGCAGTATGTACCAGAATACCAATAATTCCAACCCTCAAATGAAAAAGAAAAGGATAATACCAGTTATGGCTATAAGTCGTAGACAATAATTAAATCTGATATTTATTAGTATGTTGATCCGAATTATGGGACGTTATGTCTTTTATTTACCCAGATGAGGTAGCAGTCCTTGCAGATCAGGTAATGATTGTTCCTTTAGTTATTTCACCTGCAACTGGCATCCATGTTTCATCCGTTTAATCGATATTTGGACGTTAGGTAGTGTACCAGGCTAACATTCAGATAATATCGATTCGTATATAGACGTAAACTTATCCAGCTGTACTTACTTACCCTAAATCTGTATGGTTGGACTTGCCTTTGATTTAATTTGATAATGATTGGTAAATAAGCGACATTAATAAGAAACATCGTAATCCTGTTTCTAAAAACCCATTGTCCAGGCAACAGGAAAAGTTACTTCACTCTCGACCATTGAAATGAATTGGAATTTAATGCAAAAGGTAACAAGCATACGTGTCTCCTTGTGTGGGGAATG
This sequence comes from Liolophura sinensis, assembly GCF_032854445.1. Lineage (NCBI taxonomy): Eukaryota > Metazoa > Mollusca > Polyplacophora > Chitonida > Chitonidae > Liolophura > Liolophura sinensis. The sequence continues at coordinate 17,614,958 of NC_088302.1, forward strand.
CACGCGACATGAAGACCTTGCGACATGTAGGAGATATACACATCAACTGTATGTTGTACTGCCCCTGTCATGATTTTTTTTTTGCTTGATAAAGTGCTTTAAAATTACGAAAACCAATCAAATACATACCAGCGTGATGTAAAGTTACAACTAAAATGAGTATGTAATTTCATGATATGATAGTGTCTCCTTGTGTGGGGAATGCACGCGACATGAAGACCTCGCGACACGTAGGATATATACACATCAACTGTATATTGTACTGCCCCTTTCATGATTTTTTTTTGCTTGATAAAGTGCTTTAAAATTACGAAAACCAATCAAATACATACCAGCGTGATGTAAAGTTACAACTAAAATGAGTATGTAATTTCATGATATGCCAACACTATAAACTTACATCTAGTTCATGTCTTTTCTACAGTATTTTTATACATCTACTCCATTTGTATTAAGTATTTATAGTACCTTTCACTGGTGTATAAATACAACAAAATACTGCGTATATAGAGAGAGATTTTTATACAGATACCCAATTGGAAGCTCAACCGTGCCATGATATGGCGCGTGTATAAACATCATTTATTATTCATATATGGAAAAAAGCTTTTGTCGAAATATATTGCACTGTCCCTAAAGATTTTGTGTCTCTTAAAGTCCATTTGAATGGGAATGTATACTGCATGATTTCATTTCATTTCTGTCATTCACCATGAATCTTAAAACAAATACATAAATATACATGTGGAATATAATTGGCGGGAATAGAACTCATGGAAAGCCTGCATGAAGCTATGATAATACAGAATGGATGGGTTGAAACACCTTTAGAGACAAGCTTCCTCTCTCTACGACAGACCATTACTACCTTATAGACTGTTAGGGTACGGCCTCTGCCTAAGGAAAGTAAGACAATCCCAACGCTTGTGCTTTCTTGGCAGCGCCTGTTCACCAGGTGATTGTGTGTGATAGATCACGAAGGGTGTAACAGACTCATTATTTACATTGTGTGAACAGGTAAGGAGCAGCAGACGTCTTGCATTGATTTGCACGGAGATAGCATAGTACATTCCCATAACCTCTACTTATCACATGCAAGCAATAACGGACGATCATCGATACACAATGGATTTCTCACAGCTCCTTCAGGAACATGCCGGAGAAGATGTTGATTCATTTAATCTTAAGATCTTTTTTTGCTTGCGACAGCATATTTGTTGCTTTGTTTGTTTTACTTATTATGGTGGGAGGAAACCGGGCAGAGCCCGGCGTAAACCCACGATCATTTTGGCAGACCTTTCCACGGACGGCAGGGAAAGGAAGCCAGCATTAGATGGACTTGAACTCACAACGACGCATTGGTGGGATGCTCCTGGGTTATTGCGCCGTGCTGGCCCCTCGGAAATATATCCTGACAACTACACACTTGATACTATAGTCCGTAAGATTCGTTTTCTGTATAACGACCGTAGTCTTGTTTAAAGTTAATGCATTATGACCTGCCGCAGGGAGGCCGCGATCATGACCTCTGTTGTCCCTTACTCATTCAAGGAAACCGAATTTTTTTCAGCAGTAAAGGTGGGCCGGTGTGGAATTCTCATATCTGGAAGTGGTAAAAGAGAGAGAGAGAGAGAGAGAGAGAGAGAGAGAGAGAGAGAGAGAGAGAGAGAGACGATGCATTACAGTTTTGTACAACCAAGATAACGCTATCATTTTATATATATCTGTGTCAAGGAGGTTTTTTCTGTAGAGTCGCTTAATTGTTTGTCTGCCCATATGTAGGTCAACAACCATTATCACAGGGAATTTGATGAAACTTTGTTCACATCTTGGCTTAAATCAATTGCCAATCCATTAAATTTTGGTGGTGGTTCTCATCGGGTTTCGTATCCAGTGGTGTTTTAAACGACACTTAATTCACCATTGATAGATAGGATAGAAATGCTGAGTATTGCCCCTTTGTCTGTAGCGCGGGAATTTGTACGCTCAGCTATGATTGAGGCTTTGCGCACTCGGACTGCCTTCCAATTAATCAACCTGAAATACTACAATGACGTGTGATTCTTCATTTAATTGCTAAATTATTTTATAGATTTTATTTCCTCTATATGAAGAAAGAGTGTGTTTATGTTGGACTGGGAATTAAATTGCTTTCTATAAGCATGAAAAAGACTTCATATGTGGATTTTTATTCCTGAAAGAAACTGTTGGAAGAATTATTACATAGAATGTCATGAAAATTAATGTATTTTTGACATTAAAATACATACCAGTCATAGCTATTCCTTGAACTTGGAATGTTTTTAATACATGCATATAATAAGAATAATGGTTACCATTACAATCTGGGATTGTTATTGGAGTATCGATTGTGCGAGTCGATTATTGTCGTGGGTTGTGAATTATTGAATTATTGGATTATTGACATGGAACATCATTATTGGTTGACGGCTAGTATGCGAATGTCTTTTTCGAAGCACAGATTGTACTCGGGAATTCTGCGAGGAAACTGTCGACTCGCTAAGAAGATTTAGGTAACATGACCATGGTCAGTTTTCTGAAGCATAATTAGCGTTAAGACAAGTTCACTTCATTTCTATACAACACACGTTGTCATAGTATTTAAGCACTTACTTTGCTAAGTACGCTTCGTGAAGCCTGTCTCTGGTCTAAAATAAGCCATGGTCGTCTACGTAAGGTTCTTTTATTACGTCGATCAAATTGTTTTTTCAAGTGAGTTGTTGTGATTTACTAACAGTTAGATTCCCACTATTGTAACAACAATTTGTTAATGTCTTTTCCATAAAGGACTTTCCCATAGTCTTCAACAGTGAGTTATTGGTTCAATCGGAGCTTTAAAGGAATACTGTCAAGAATTTCTATATTTTGTGCCTCCAGGTTGTTTTAAAAGTTCATATTGGTAGTATTTGGGTCCCTTTAACCATACACGGCCTGTGTGTAGTCGCTTTGCACCGGCAGGCGAAGAAGACCGCTTGGCTGAATATGCATGTTGTGAATTTCAGAGCGAGGCTGCCGAGTCCGTGACGTCACTGTAAGAAGGTGCTGGCTCGATACGTGCATAAGTCATAGTAGAAAGCTGTAAACACGCGACGAAGAAAGCATTCATTTCGACCCGAATTTGCTGTTGTTTGACAAATTTTTGAGAGATACTCATTGCATATATGTTGAAGTACATTTAAGGGAGTTGTTTAAAGCGTAACTGTTGCAATACGGAGCGCTGAACATTGAATACTGTCAAACTTAGCTTTAACTGAAGCACAAGCAAAATCGTAGGCTTCACATCCATAATCGAACCGTGAACGAATAAGCACTCGATACATTAACAAAAGACAATAAATGTCAGCGCCCCAACATTTCCCAGGTACAGCTCTCATCAGATTGAGAGCTTTCTGACATTTTCCTACGATGGAATTTACTTGAGCATTCCAAGTAAGTCTAGAGTCAAACAAAACACCCAAATAACGAAATGATTGTACCATCTTAACCTGACTACCATTCAGATATACCGACATGGAAGGTAGTAACCTCTTGTTTGTGAAAATTACGCCTTGTGTCTAAGCTGTTGAAAACTTGAACCCCCATGCTTTACTCCAGGCTGAGATAGCATCCACACCTTCTTGTATGTACTTTCTAGCAAGCAGAAGATTTCTTGTACCATATGGCTTTATCGTCTGCAAATAGCGAACGGCTTAAATTAGGATTCAACATTTCGGGGAGGTCATTTATGGCGATGTTGAAGAGAGTCGGCGATATTACGTTTCCCTGGGGCACCCGTTTTCAACATGAACAGGATGGGAATAGGATTTGCCTATACGTACCTGAATTAGCCGATCAGACACAAAACTTTTAACCCAACCAAATAAGTTACCACCAATACTAAGGTCTCTCATCTTCATCAACAGGCCGTGTTTCCACAGCATATCATAAGCTCTCTCGATGTCCAAGAAAACTGCAAAGACGGACTCTTTATTGGCCAAGGATCTAAGAATGGTTGACTCAGGTGTTACAGTATGATCAGTGGTGCTTCTGTTAGCCGGAAATCCGCTTTGGTAGGGCAAAGGAATGTTGTATTTAGTCAGAAACCAAACCAGCCTGGAATTCACCACAGTCTCCATGACTTTACAAAGACAAGACGTCAGTGCAATTTGTTGGTATGATGACGGAAGCGATGCGTTTTTCCGGGTTTGGCAATTGGAACTACTGTTCCCTCTTCCTTGCTAATGGGAGATACATTTTATTCCACACAGAATTGTACAGAACTAACATTTACAGAACGTTCAAACATTTATCTGACAAGTTTTTAATCATTGAGTAACTTATGTTGTCTTCTCCGGGAGAAGAGTCCTTCTTAGCTGAAAGAGAACTCAGGGAATGAAAACTCTTTATTTGCTGAGTACAGAACAATCTGCACAGCATATGTAAATTATGAACGACAACGAAACCTAGTTTTGGTTGCCGTGATTCAGAGGTTTGTATTACCTCCCGTGTTATCTTGACAATGTTTTCACCGCTGTGTCTGCTTGAGCAAAGTTTGTTGGCGCGATTAAAACCACTACAGCCGGGATGTCCGCGGTCTCGAATAGCAAAGAAATTCATTTATTTATTTGGTTGGCGATTTAAGCCATACTCAAGAATATTTCATTTATACTACGGTGGCCACCATTATGGTGCTAGGAAATCGCAAAATAGCAAGGAATTAACGGAGATAAAATTTAGTTACCAGCTCAAATTGTCGGTCCGAAAATCGTTGGTTTCGGACAGCTGTCGCCGTGGTCAGACTCGCTGTGAAATGAATGAGGGGAGCGGTGTACTCGGCTGATTTCCTGAGCTCCACGCGGTGAATCGGTTCGTATAGGATCATACATGTACGGGTCGATAGGTGTCATGCACATTGGAATTTCCGGTATGTCTGTTTCACAGTCTGACATGATATTGTTTTGGAATTGTCTCGAAGATTTGATTTGGTATAAGTGAACAGTTTTGTTCAGTATGAGCCAGTTCTTACGTCAGCGAGATCACGTAAACGGGCACCTCATGAACTCGGCTCTGGCTGACGGATCCTTGTCAGGAGAGCCAATCGTCGCTGCGGGAAGCGTGGGAGGCGGTAAAGAAACATGCAGATTCGTTATAATGAGGGCTTGTGGGTTGATTATTAAATAAATACCGATGATCATAAGTGTTGACAGTATTCCTTTAAGTCTTCAGGGGGCCTTCTTAACATTTGTGCCTTTTGTCTTGGTTTACTTTTGTTGCGCTTTAAAGATTGATAGTACTGAAGAATCCCTTTAGTGTTGGTCAGACAAAGTTATATTATCATCTGCCTCAAAAGAAATAAATATTTCTTGATCATATGACTTTACACTGTATGTTCACAAAGTATAAAAAAAATATCAGATAGAGAAACTAAAAGCAATAGAAAAGTGGACATACATGTATGTGCCTAAGAGATGTTTAACATTGCAAATGATGGTTGTTTCCATTGAACCGAAACACTCACGCTGAGTAATTCTAGACCAGTGACGTCCAATATATTGCAATTAACATCACTGCATTTTTTTATTATATTTTGTTGTTTTTTTTTTGTTTGTTTGTTTGTTTGTTTTGTTTGCTAATTCTAATAAGCACCATGGCGTGTAAATTGCTATAATTTATGCATTTACATGAACAGTTAGAATAAAACCCTGACTGAGGTAAATCGACTAGAGGCCGTATTTCACCGGTGTTACCAATTGTCAGCTATCACACATTCGTCGCTACTCTCGTTTTACTCTCCATTCTGTGCGTCTTTAATTATCATGTATGATGAGGACATTTAGTGTGCGAGCCAAACATATGATGTCTGACAGTGTGCTGATATAACACAAAACTTGTTTAGATTTCGACCGCGGCCCGGACAGGAAGCCAGCATGAGCTGGACTTGAACTCTCAGCGATTGCATTCGATATCTATTTAACAAATGCTTTCTGTATTGTTTTATTTTCACGTGACAATTGTGTTAGATAGTCCATTTGCTTTTTTGTTTCAAATTTAATGCCGAACGCAACAATACTGTACATATGTACGATGCCGGGTCGGAAGTAAACCACCGGCGTTCGTTAAGTGACCCATAGGCTTTCCCGCACACGAGCCGCAGATATTGGTAAAAGGCTAGTGATCCATACGGTCATACATCATTTGAACACAAGTCATAAGTAGAAAACTATTCGAAATTTTACGTGTAAATATGTCCCTTCACCTGGTTGCAGTTAGCTATACAAGACATATCATTATAAAATAAGTTTCGAAATAATAAATTCACTTTAGTAATATACTACTACAGTAAAATCTGCACACTCATAACCTGATATTAAAACAAATATTAAGTTTCGAAATAATAAATTCACTTTAATAATATACTACTACAGTAAAATCTGCACACTCATAACCTGATATTAAAACAAATGGACTTCATATGAAGAATTTTACTAATGCGACTTATCTGCATGCATCATTCAAAAGCCAGTTTAAAGACTTAAGGGTCTAATAACCGTTAACACTCTTTGTGTGACTGAAAAGAGTGGAAATGTGGGATAAACTGTGCCTTTTTGTCCTGTTGTTAAACATTTTCATGGCAGAAAATGACCGTGAACAAAATAAGGTCTCTACTCTAATAAAACCGAATTGAGATACATGTGAAAAGTTGAATTACGCCCAAACTAATACCGAGAAATGAAAACATTATAAAAGACAAGCGAAAACGATCTTTCTCCTGACAAAGGCTTCCGGTTTCACTATTATCATTTATCTGGAGATCATACAGATATCCGGTGAGAATTTGAAAGATAATTTGAAAAGTGCCACCTATGGTGAAAAGTGCACTGGTTATGAGGCCGTAGTATTGGCGTCCAAACCTAAGAATCAGAAGAGACACAGGCATAGGATAAACTATCCCCTGAGATATTCCAATCAGAAAGCTCATGGTCATAGTGACAACCGGACCGACAGAGAGTAGACCCAGAACTACTGCTGCTGTGAAATTTACGCAGGCAGTGATCAAAATCAACAGTCCGCAGGTCTCAGATGAAAACTTATCGAATACCAACCCAGAGACGATTCGGAAGACGACAACAGCCAAAGATAATATATACACGGTGTTTTGAGGATTGGCCAAACCTGAAGCTTGTGCCATGACAGTTATGTTAGCAACGCATGTGTAAGTGCAGCCGAATAACAAGGCTGACGACCAAAAGACAACATGGAAATAAAACGATTGTAAAAGTTCCTTCAGCTGTTCGGTTGACATATTTTCTTCCACACGACGACGATTATATCCCTTGCTTTCAGTTACTTCATCATTGCCACTTCTATAACCCTTGTTGTCAGTCACTTCTTCATTGCCACGGCTATAACCCTTGTTGTCAGTCACTTCTTCATTGTCACGGTTATAACCCTTGTTGTCAGTCACTTCTTCATTGTCACGGCTATGTTACTTCCTTATTGTCACGGTCATAACCCTTCTGATCAGACAACTTTTCTTGACGGGGGTTATAACCCTTGTGGTCAGGCAATTCTTTCTGCATGCTTTCATAACTCATGTGATTAGACAACTCTTCTTGGTGGGGGTTATAACCCTTGTGGTCAGGCAATTCTTTCTTACTGCTTTCATAACCCTTCTGATCAGACAACTCTTCCTGGCGGGGGTTATAAACCTTGTGGTCAGGCAATTCTTTCTGCCTGCTATCATAACCATTGTGGTTAGACAATTCTTCTTGGCGGCGATTATAACCCTTGCGATCAGGCAGTTCGTCATACCCGCAGTTATAATCCTTGTTATCACATAAATCTTCCTGATCATGGTTATAACCCGCATGATGACGCAGATCTTCTTGGCGGCGGTTACAATCCTTGTAATCAGGCAATTCCTTATAACCATGATTATTACCCTGAAAATCAGGCAAGTTTTCATAACCGTCCTTGTGATTTGGCAATTCACCATAGGTGGAATCTTTTGTGGTGTCGTGTCCTTTGGCGATTGGATAGAGAACAACCAGTGCAAGGCCGATTATAATTATCGACATAATGCACGAAAACAGGAACAAACCGGTTAGATTTTCGAAAAAGAATAGTTCCAGCAAACCGCAGAGAATCACTTTTGACAAGCAGATTGTGGCACTGAACGCCCCAGCAAGTTTCCCAGCATGCTCCTTGGAGAAGTTTCTCACGCATACACTACTGATAACGACATACAAAATGAACGAGCTTGCCGCTGCACGAAGGGATAAAAATAAAATGAGAAGTTGTTAGACAAAAGTCCATTTAACAGACACAGCTTTCCTGCTTAAACGACATAGAGTCGTTATGCTATGATCAAGATGAATTTTGATACATTTATTCAAGCCTGAGATGGTCCATTCAGTATCCCTTCAAAGTGAAAAACACCCTTAAACAAGCAGGTGTCACTGCAGACCATATTGATTTATTCGATTGTTTTCGGAGTATTAAAGAAAGGTCGTACGTGGGAATATCTGCCAGAATCCTGCGGATGGTCATGGGCTGACCCCAGGCTCTGTTCGGTTTCTTCATCTAAGTGAAATATTCGCGTACGCCGTAAAGCAACAATCAAATAAATGAAGTGAAAATTTCCATCAGTTCCATCAGTTATAACCTCGAAATGTTAGTAATGAAATCTTTCTTTTTTGTTGTTTTACGCCGTACTCAAGAATATTTCACTTATACCACGACGGCCAAAATTATGGAGGGACAAAACCGATCACAGCCCGGGGGAAACCCAAGACCACCCCGCAGGCCACGTACGACTGGAGAGGAAGCCAGTGTGAGCTGGATTTAAACTCACATCAACCGAATTAGGGACTCTCCTGAATCATTGCGCCGCGTTGGCGTGCTAACCACCTCGGCCACGGAGACCCTCCCCACCCCCTCCCAACGAGTTGTTATACATCCCTATACTTACACAAAAGGAGCTGTAATACAATCCTGTACGTACACAGAAGGAGTTGTAATACAGTCCTTTGCTTACACAGAAGAAGCTGTAATACAGCCCTATGTGCGTGCACAGAAGGAGTTGTAATACAGCCCTGTATGTACACAGAAGGAGTTGTAACATAACCCTATACTTACACAGAAGAATCTGTAATACTGTCCTATACGTGCACAGGAGCTGTAATACAGTCGTATACATGCACTGAAGGAGCTGTGATACAGCCTTAGGCCTATGCTTACACAGAAGGAGCTGTAATACAACCCTATATACCTACACAGAGGAAGCTGTAATACAGCCCTATACTTACACGGAAGGAGCTGAAATACAGTCTTATACATGCACTGAAGGAGCTGTAATACAGCCTTATACTTACACAGAAGAAGCTGTAATACAGCCCTATACTTACACAGAAGGAGCTGTAACACAACCCATACTTACACAGTCCTATACACGTACACAGAAGAAGTTGTAATACAGCCCTATGCTTACACAGAAGGAGCTGCAATACAGTCCTATATACGTACACAGGAGAAGCTGTAATACAGCCCTATACGTACACAGAAGACGCTGTAACACAACCCTATACTTACACTGAAGGAGCTGTAATACAGTTCTATACGTACACAGAAGACGTTGCAATACAGCCCTATACTTACACAGAAGGAGTTGTAACACAACCCTATACTTACACAAAAGAAGCTGTAATACTGTCTTATACGTGCACAGAAAAAAGCTGTAATAGAGTCCTATACTTACACAGAAGGAACTGTATCAAGTATATGATGACAGGCCGGCTGTGCACAATATTGTTATAGTGACAGGCCAGGGCGTACATGCCATTCATTGATGACGTCATTAGCCAGATGATCACAAAAGTGAGGGGAAAGCCAAAAAACCGCAACATAAACGTCTGCACGAAAGTCACCATCGCTCCAAATGTGTACATGGAGGCCATGATTTCCACTGGAAAACAAGTAGGAAAACATTGAAGAGACATTGGAACACCTGGGATACCAAAATACCAGACTTTAAAAATGAGATTTGTAGCTGCCTCACGTGGTTGGCTCGGTGTCAGTATAATGTGGCTGTTTGCGTGAGGTCATGTCAGTTGTTTTCGGCAGCACTTTGCCAACAACACTTTAAATGTGGCATGGATGATTAATACATATAGGAGACACCTGAAAAGGTTTGACATGTCACACAATGTATCAAAATGCTAAACGCTATCAGCAAAATCCACAAAGTGTCTGTTTCATGATGTTTAATTGTTAACCACGATTAGCGTAAACACGTAAACACGTGCCACAGGGCATTTGTATGAGCATATCCGTGCTAAACATAAAGATGACACAAAGCTAAGCACTTATCTTTCTAAACATGTAGAATTGCTTCAGAGAAAAATAAGCACATCATTAAGAGCATATGTAAAAGCTAAACATGTCTACATGACGATTTTTATGACGCTATTATTTAGTTCAGTTGCTAACAGAATATGTGTAGTCTAAACGTGTGTAGGCCCCAACCGTCCTATTTGCGCATGCTCGCCGTGGTGTACGTCATCTTATTGAAAACAAAGCTGGTCGTCTGCTCATTTTTGGAAAAGAAGATGTCGAGAAGTGTCACTATATTTGTTAATTGCAGAACTGGTGTGTATTGATTGTCTTTATCTTTTCTCATTGCTGCACAATTTATATTGTGACGTGCATCATTATATACGTGCGTAGTTCTTGTGACGAGTAGTGATGCGGTCGTTGTGTTGTAGTTGTAGGTTAGGTAGATCTGAGATTTATTTCATTCTTCCCACCTTACCTTTCAGAAATACTGAAAAAAGTAAAACGCCCTTGACAAACAGTCTACAGTTCTATCCAAACCCGGCAAAATTCTGATACATTCTAATTAGCTTCAAAATAGCATTACTTACAGCCACATGCAGGGTCATTTGAGCAGTCAGTGTATTAATCACCATGTATGTGTATGATGACTCGCATGTTTATGAAATATGATCGATGCTGACTCCATCGCCAAACTTTTCAGATAATTCTTGAGGAAAGGACTGCCAAGCAATGTATTCAGAAATAATGAACTGATAAACTCGATTATTTGTTTTCAGTAAACCAACTTTGAATCGAAGAAAGGCGATCCGCTAGATTTTGAAGTAAGTTTTAATCGATTAAAAGTGTGTTTTCCTTGATTTGAGAAAATTTTGTCACACCGGCAGGAATCGAAGAGAAATCCTAGCTAGAATGTAACAACATATCATTGAATGTCCATGGCGGCATGTACCGGAGCACTAACTTGCCGGAGGGATACATGTAGGCCTACCATCCACCTGTGTATTTATGTGTACCAGGCACCACAATATTGATATTCATTGTCAACAGCAATATATCGAAAATATTTATTTATTATTTCATTTGCGTTTCCAAAGGAGTGACAGCCAAATGTAAGTTAAATGAAATGAAGCATGGTTATTAAAAAGCTGTATATTATATTCCTTGTAGTAAACCAGTTCTACTGATTGAAAATAAAATGAAGTCACTTATTTGTGCTTCAGATGAATTGAAGTTGTTGAAAGCCCGGAGAAGACAATGTGGAGAAGTTCTACAAACTTCACCCATTCATCACTGTTGTACAGGTAATACAGATTGCCATCTTATTTTACCCTTGTACATTTGCATATCATTATGACTGCATTTCTTGTTGAAAAAAAAGAGAACTTTATGGTTGAAAGAGAGCAAGGTCACAGTATCACCATGTATATTGTACAAAAAATAATGCAAAATCCTTGCTATTTAAAACCCACAGCCTGAAAGTAAATGAACACGCAAACTTTACTGATGACTGAGAATTGTGTGGGATGTTAAATCTCACAAGCTAATGAATTCCATGCCAGGTAACTCTTTACATTAATAACATATTTACGAGCAATAAAGAACTTTACTGTATGTTATGAGTAAATTACATCTGATAATTCCATCTAAAAAAAAGTGACCAGAAGAAATGTTAAGTTCAAATGCTGGGAACTGCTTTGGTACATGTATATCGCATAATTTCATTAATTAGAAAATTCATTGCTTCACATCTTGTTTTATATTGACTGTTCTTTAGCACATACATTCTGTTGCAAGTTTTTAAGGTCATATTGCTCTTCAGGGTTGGCTTCGGCATCTCTCATCAGTAATTTGAGTTCAACTCGCAGATAGGTGGCGCGTTTCAACCAATGAAGTGCTGAGCAAAGAAGGTGTTGTGATCTGTTAGATTATTCGTCTTAAGTGTGCACATCTGACGATAATCACACTTGGATTTCTCTAGGAACAACTTGACGTGTGACTGAAAGTATGTGCTGAGCATGCGGGATTCAGTGATTGGCTTAGTTAAGACTCGCCTGTGACAAAGTCTACCTACACTCACCTGCAGTGTACTGTAGCAAAGCAAATGCGAAGCAAATGTGACGTCGGATTTGTAAAGGTTGTAAACTGTGGCACACAGAGAGTCATTTCATTATCATAATATCAGGACAAGGCTTGCAGTTTCAGTAGTTAATTCCCTGCAAATAATGTTTTCCTGGACAACGTGAGTTATATGTTTCAGAAAGTTGTCTGGATCCATTATTGTTGCAGACTTACGTTGAGGTTGTGGATTGTCCACAAAATACATGTACACTATTGTAGTATGTTTACTTCATGTAGTTGTATTAATTTAAGCTTTCAGTTCAGGGGAATAGAACAGACGTATCACAAGTTAGTATCATTCTTTCCATAGTAACAGGGTTCCATGGAAATGTTTATTTATTACTTTCGCATGATTAAAAGTTCCATTCATGATATCTTTTGATCAGTTTTTATTTTCTTATTGCGTTAATTATTACGTTAGTATATGAAAACATTAACTCACAACAAAGATGACCCTGTGATTGGCCATTGGTTGGAGTACAATTGTGGTGTACTATTCAAGTAAAATGGTCGTAGGCCTTGTGAGAGATCGATTTGTTTGCTGTGCTTTAATGTCATTTACAACATTATTTTAGTGCTTTATACTTAATGGTTAAATGTTGCATACTTTTACAGCCCTTCTTTAATCGCTGATATGAATGAAGAATAATTCCACAGTACAACAAGCTAAGCACCTCCTGATTTATACATGTTTAAATGATGACGTGAAAAAAATGAAAAAATGTGGAAGCGGGTAATGCGTGGAGGGTTGCAGTTGCTTTGTGCATAGGTATCAAACACGTTTAGCTTACCATTTGTCTTGGGGGTAGACATATTTAGGATTCCAGACAAACAATTTTTTGTGCCCTCCACATGTGTGATGCCTCCACACTTCAACGTAAACACCATTTCTCGTTACATGTTTAGCCAACCATGTGCTTAAAAAGTGAAAGCAAGATTGTGTGGAGCTTTGTGTACAGGCCCTACGCACATATTTTAGAGTGAAAAAGACACAGTATATGTGGAAATACCTGATTCCTTGTCGTGATAAGATTGAAAAATTGTTAACTACCACGTACCCAGGGAATAGGAGTTTCTTTGAGGTGATTTCTGTTTAACGCCATACTCATTTCTCGAGGTTACACGACGATGCTAAATATATTATGGGTGAAAGCACGTGAAATAAACCAAAATATTTTGTTGTACTGATGACATTTTTTGACGTGTGGCATATGTCATATTGATCGAAGGAACGTAAGCCACCGCGAGAAAGCATCGGTGACAGCTGATCACCGCCAAGGCCACGAGAACAATGAGATTTCATGTAAGCCAACGCGAGGAAGCATCGGTGACAGCTTGTAACCACCAAAGCCACCAGATCAATGAAAACAGAATAATCTTGAAAATTCCCTCATCAGGAATGCGTCATCCCTGCTTGGGTTTGGAAAACGACAAATATTCAAATTCACTAACCCACTTACTAACCGGGAATCTGATTGGCAAACACCGGTCTTGTGTGCCATAAATGCATAAAAAAATAGATAAATAAACACATTTAGCTGGAATCAAGGTTATTCATATCCAAGTGACAGATGTCGTCAACCTAACGTTTTGTTAGTGCAAAAATAAAATTCTATAATTGAACGTTGACGATAACATATGAACGCTATTATTCCAATATACAGATGGTGTTAATTTTAGTAGTTTAACCTGCAACATCATGAGAGAAGAGCCTTGGTTTCTGATGAAGTTTAAATCAGTGGCCAACTGCTCACTGAAATTTAAATCCTATCTATAAATCAACTCCCATGCACACTGCACCATGGATTAGTTGGCTGCGTCAACATGAATGCCTTAAGTTTGCGATATTTCAGAGCCAGAACAGCATTTGAAAATTTGAAAATCGGCATATATACGACAAGGTAAGGATAAAATATACGAATCCAGAAGCTTTTCCTAAGATATAAACTGACAGCCCACATGTGTTGTGTTTGAAATGAGGGGCCTCCGGTGGCTCAGTTGGTTAGCGCGCTAGAGCAGCGCAATGACCCAGGGGTCTCTCACCAATGCGGTCGCTGTGAGTTCAAGTCCAGCACATGCTGGCTTCCTCTCCGGCCGTACGCGGGAAGGTCTGTCAGCAACCTGCGGATGGTCGTGGGTTTCCCCCGGGCTCTGCCCGGTTTCCACCCACCATAATGCTGACTGCCGTCGTATAAGTGAGATATTCTTGACGGCGTAAAACACCAATCAAATAAATAAATAAATAAATGTGTTTGAAACGATCTGAACTTTGGTGGCCGAGCGCTTAAAACATTGGCATCACAAGTACAACCGAGCTCGATCTTGGTACTTGCCTTGGCTGTCAGCATACGGAAATAGGCCAAGTACAGAATGGTACGGTGTGTAGTAGTATATATGTTTCTTCGGCTCTCTTTCAGTGAGGCAGCACTAATTTTATCGACGTCAAACGTTCCTTTCCCTGCTAATACAACTGATACATTGTAACGGTGTAAACGTTACGCTGCAATTCATTTTTGACGTAACAATAGCTCGAAGTCCTGCTTCACACTAGCGCCACCTCACGGGATTAAAAAATATGTCGCCTCCCTATTAAGCAGACACCGATTTCTTACGACCGAAGACATTGTTCAAGACGACCTTAAAGCAACCCAACTCTCCGTCCCATCCCTCTCCCCTCTCTCCCTCAACGAATAGTAAACAAAAAAGGTATTTGGGTGAGAACCAAAAGCGTCAAAACAATAGGCAAAGACTCAAAATATCTCAGCAAACAAAGTTTTGTATACGTGAGAAAATACGGCCACATATACAGGTAACAGCCTGAACATACCTTGGGTCTGGTTTACGTTGAAAATCTCCTTAATGCTGATGACATACACGTTAATCCCTGTACCAAATCCGGCCAAGATCACGCAAAGTAAACTGAAGGTTAGACTTAATCCCAAACGCGCACGCGTCGAAATCATAACGGAAAATGATTTGCGATTTCAAACAAGGTTAGGTATTATACCTTGCCAAGCCCTATAGCGCGGTGTGAAAAACTGGCATAGGCTCCTCGTGAGCTTCGAATTGAGGCTGGTGTATCAGTGCATGGGAAATATGTTCTGATGGTCTGTATCCAGATTGCGCGCGCAAGGAATGGATACACAGCTGGACTATTTCGTACACTCAAAAAAATCTGTTAATTTTAGCTGAATGTCTGTTGTCTGAGTGAGGCTATTCTGTCATTATAACACAATATTCTATCACATTCAACATAAGATCCTGTTAGTCTAATAGAATCTTTATGTTGAATTGAGTATGTGTGTTATATTTAACAGAATAATCTGCTGCAATAACAGAATATATTCTAGCATCACTCAGACAACAGATTTTCTGTTAAAATTAACAGATTGATTTTTTGAGTGTGTGAAAGGCGAAACAAATGTGGTTTCTTGTAATAATTGAGTGATTGACACATCAGTAATTGAGACTGATACTTCAGAGACAAGAGACCAGACGATTATGTGAGTACAGACTGCGTTTAGAAGCTTTAGTTTAAAAAACGAATGCGACGCGAATTTTGCTATACGGGACATTCAGTCTTTAACGCGAGTCACGCGAGATCACTTCGCTTCTTCATTTTAATAACTTCATGGCGTTTCACGAACATTTTATTATGTGATCACGATTTTGTCCAGTTGTCTGCCTATCCCCTTCCTTGCCGGAGTTCCTGCGCTATGTACAGTGTTACTGGTCAGTTTTTCTACAGAATCGACTGTTTACAAATTTGCATATGTATGACCTGGGTGTGCTGCGAGATATTATCACCGAACTGTCTCACGGTAATCTGGGCTATTGAGTGCGGTAACACATTCTGAATAGTGTCAGCTTGAAAGAAACGACATCAACTCTCTGAAAATACCTTGCAGTTAAAGACAGGTTTATTGATAGTGAACAATAGGAAAGAAAAGAAAGAAGAGAAAAGGGAATTATTGTGCTCAGTCTTCACACGTCAGTGGAAGTGTTGACCTTTTCTATTTCGGTAGGCCTTCGTGCTGGGGACATCCGACTTAACCTAGACACAAAATACAGTGGAGTATACACAAGGCTGCTATGACTGTAAGTCTTCCCTGGTCGGCTGTCCCAGGAGAAAGAGCGCTGTTTTAAAGGCGTGTAAAATATCGCGATAAAACACTAAAACATTAAACACAAAATGTATCAAATTAGTAATAACTAATATAAGAACAGCCAGGCAATGCACATGGCTCACTGATAAGGTATAACCAGGCAATGCACATGGTTATCCCCATAAGGTAAAAGGTATAACCAGGCAAAGGATGATTGGAGTTTACAACTGACTAACATATTCTTAGTACTGTTAAAGAATTGTGACAACCTCAAATTGCAAATTGCCTAATTATAACTGACTGAATTGCAAAGTCACATAACAACGGGCCCGTGTGACCCAGAAAAAGAGTGGTATGAAAAATAGCTTTAGTAACATTGGCTATTGTTGCAAATCATATATGCTATTGTACCTACCTTACAACTATGGAGTGGTTGCACAGAACAAGTTATCCCTGCATAGACAATTTAAGTTGGCAATTTATGACCATTTAGGCTATGTCAGCAGCGTCTCATCCAACGATGCACATAGCAAGTATATATAAAATACAAGTAAGAATAGTTACCACATACATTATAACTAACAAATATGTGTATCATAAACATGCTATTGTATAAAACTATAATCTGGAACTTAAACCCTCAAAACAAATAATCGCATGCATTATTTACATGTGTAAGAATGTCTTTATGATGTCCTAACCTAGATGAGAAATCAGTTTACAGTGAATATGCGATTGGTGAAAGTGAATGCAGTAAGTTCATGTCTTGTGTGCGTATGTATAAACAACTGGACACATATCGAAGTATGGGCAGTACATATAACACTAGCATAGACCAAGACAATAAATGTTGTGAATGTAAAATAAAGTGTACATTCAACTATCAAAGTAACAGCCTGAATGATTAAACCTATCATTATCTAAGTCAGTTTAGCAACATGGGATCAAAATGTTCATAACTTAGAGTTCAATTTAATCAAAACAAGGTTAATAATCATCGCCAAATAAGCAAATGTTTACCCATGTTACTACTGATGACCAATGAGGGCATAAACATATAAGACACATTGACAAATCTGTCACGGAATGGTATAGCTATGTGACAACGGTTTGTTTACATTCAGTGGGGGGCTGCCATTTTGTCACATGGCCAAAACAAACCGAGAGAGAGGCTCTAGACAAACCAACTGTGCACACTACACACAAAAGCCACTGTGTAACTAAATGGTTTAACTATGTGACTCAAGGTTACAGATTTTTCCTTAAAAACTATAGTATATATACCAAAATACTGACAACAAAGGTAATAATATTACAATAACACGAAACATCTTGAAATTACCAGTGGACATATCTGATTGATCATAGTCCAAAGATGGGAAGTAATGAATTTAGAAAGTTTCACTGTTCTGCTGATTAACAGCTTAATAATAAATCCCTGGAACGCTAAACGTGACTTAAAACTTTAAGATAACTTTGGGTCAGTTAGACAAATGATGCAGAAGAACGGGGAGGAGAATATATACATATGTATATGTGTAGGCCCACTTGTTGCACACAAAAAAGTAACATACATGTATAATGCTCCCACATGGCTCAAACTATTTAATAGATAACTAAATCACTACTGTTCAAGCTAACATTCTGGGCTAAACTCTTACTTAGACACAAAATACAGTAAAGATAGAGAACAAAAGGAAAGGAAAGAAAGAAGGGAAAAGGGAATTAGTGTGCTCAGTCGCCACACGTCAGTGAAAGTGTTGACCTTTTGTATTTCGGTAGGTCTGCGTGTTGGGGACATCCGACTTAACCCAGACACAAAATACAGTGGAGTATAGAAAAAGGCAGCTGTGACTGTCTTCACTGGTCGGCTGTCACAGCATAAAGGAAGCCCGCTAGGAAACCAGATAGATGGGCAATAAATGTCATTCCCTACCCCCATCTCTCTCTCGGGGAGATGTCATCCAGGAGTGTCCACAAGATTTATGGTTTTAGTGAACACCAGCATCCACTCCCACACACAGTCCCCACTGGGGTACATAGAGTGGACAGAGTGGGTACTGGGGTTTACACATATCCACAGTGATATGTGCATAATTTGTGTACTTTTATCAGCAGTATTGTATACTGATGATACACAAATTATGTACATGTGCATTTTTGTCTCAGCAATGTGTATTATTCGTACACAGTCGTTTTTAGAACGTGTTTTTAGAGAGTGGTTGTCATGACGGAAACTCGGTCATTAGTGCAACAATTGCGCTTAACTGTTGCAGTGATTTTCAGATTGCCACTTTCATTAATACTGGTAAACGTTCTGTCCGGAAACTCATGCAGTTTAATTTTTCGAAGGACAAACACACACAGTTGAAACCCTCATTGTGTGATATTCCCCAAGTGTCAAGACGACATGTCGCGACCCACGGCATAGTCACAATCGAAGGTTGCTATGGTTACGTAGCTCTTTTACATTTATCTTTAAAATTCAAAATACTGACTATTTTTTGTCTAAGTTATGTAACTATTTTATGAATATGTGATCAACAAATATGCTTCACTAAAAATGTTTGAGCTGTTCGCAGTCGTCCATCTTGGAATTTGCCTTGACAACACCATCACAACACTTTCGTTTTACTTCCAAGACGTGTCTCAACTGTGTATTTTGTCTGTGGTACCTCATATACATATTACTAAACACAACATCTTCATTATGTTAATCAGTGATAATAAACCTACCTCCCATGAAGGGTGCCATATGATATTCCCAAAGGCTCTCTATATATAATCTATTTCAGTCTTTTACACTATATGGGAACACTTACTTGTTTTAGGCAATCAGCCTAGACAAAGTTAAGAATTGGAGACAGACCTGTTGATGATTCAAATCTCATTTGGTTCACCAATGAATTCTCTGTGGGAAGAAAGTATGAGTACAAATCTACGCTTGTCCCCAGAACGCGAATATATTTAGAGTTCCGTCTAATAAGTACCGCTGAATGTTGTTCTGTCAAAAATATGAAGTAACTTATTACAAAAGGTTACGTTCTGTTTATACATTTGTTTTTAACAAATAAAGATCTAGGATGAAGATAAATACTTGGATTTATTTGATTATAGTGTTTTTTCGTCGTAACGATAAATACATATTATGTTAAGATACACGTGTTTGGCATTTTGACACTGGACGGCTGGGAGGCTAGCTTCCGCCGTTGAAAAAGTTATTTTAAATAAATTCGTTTCATTTTCTCCTGGAAGGTCTATTCGTGCTGTCCAGGTTTTATTACCGAAAATATAGGAAGACATTGTCCTTGATATGCACAACACATGTGTAACCTGTATGCAATATAGATACACTACTCTCTAACCACAACATGTCCGCCCCTTTGTCGAACACAGGCCAATGAATGAATGATTATGGCTTAACGCCACCTCGGCAATATTTCAACCATATCGTGGTGAACACGGGTCATTGAAAACACCATAGGTTTTATAGCAAACGGTATTTCCTTGCATGCGCGTAAAGTTTTCGTAACGCTTCGCTACACTCATTTACAAACACTGTCCCAAAGCCTGTGGACTGGTGAAACCATATCTTGTCTAACTAAGGGGTAAAACTCACCTGGAGAGGTGATTACAAAAGTGTAAATTATAAATATATGAATAGGCTATAACAGTGATAACGTACCCCCAGTGTGTAAATATATTCGTGTGTAAATACAGGTCTGTGCTCCAGTGAATGTCAGTCTTTGTCTGAGACGAATCCCTGGGCGACTTCTAGTTGAGAACGGACTCGCCGTTGTTGAACCTGTTCGCTTTCTTGCGATTTGTATAGCGGTTTCCACACACCAAGAAAATGCTGTTAAGAGGACAGGCCCTGCAGACTGTCTCTCTAACAGTTAGCCTGGCCTGTTGGAAACACAGGGCTTCTTCTTGAGAGACAGAATTTTACGACATCCCGTTCCGATGTCCTACTTAAAATTCGTGTCTTCTTAAGAACATCAACTCTGGAGTTTTCCCTCCGACATAATCAGAAGACGCGGAAAACGATACCCACATCACCGAGTTACCCATCACAACACCTCGACACCAGACTGTCAGCGGACTTAAGGCATCCAGTTTATATTTACTAGTGTTGATTGTGCAAACGATTGTGCCTCCGCTGTCTTTGGGAGTGTTAATACGTTGTATAGAGGACATAATTTTGTTATCTGGAAGCCTTGGGTTGACGTCATACATCTATTCACGTCTGGACCTTGCCATCTGAACATCTGGACAAAACATGATCCCCTATTTTTAACCCGATTAGCGTTATATTTGCCACATCCTGATCCTTTTTGGAGTATACCTCGGAAATTTCCATTAAGTTTACCCTGTAAACGCAGCCCCATGTAGTATACTTCTTTTATGTTGATGTCCTTATTTCTGTCGGATTACTTCTGTATATGGAATGAAATTTTAATTACCGGTATGCAAAGATGAAGACAATCCATCCTGCTGATACGAAAGGCTGAATTCAACTGGATACCGTATTTAACTCTCTCACAAAATGCGGACACCTTTAAAACAACGGTAAGTCATTGTTATTCCTAACAAACTGGCCCTTCACCACGAGCGTAACCGTACATATTCTTTTGTCGTATTTTCATCAATTATACTTCTTTTAAGAAGCCTTAAGAACCCCACAGTTTACCCAGGTGATGCTGCCGAAAGATCTCATTTCCGGCTGTTCTCAAGACATCTTTACAATGATCGCTTAGGGATTTGGCCATAGTCAAGTGGTCAGTGTTCTTGCCTTTCACTCACTACCAGCACAGAAAATACGATTTGCCGGTTCAAACCAAGCCATGGACAAGGATATGATCAGTCTGTAGCTCCTCCGTTCTCACTGTTCATGGGCATACTCCTCACAGCACAAGTCCCGGGCACTGCGCTGGTTTTACATCACTGCCACCAATAGACAAGTTTGACCTTTGGAGACACACCACTTGTGTCCTTTCGCGGAACTTTTTAATCAACATTCATAATAAAATTGTTTCAGGTTTTGGTTAGAATCATGTAGTGTCTAATTTAGGCAAAGAGAATGCATGTGCATAAAGTGTTATTAGAAAACAAAGGTTGAAAGGGATTGGTTGTCTTTTCTGATATCACTTCTTGATGCATCACATTGACCCCAGTGACTTCGGCGTTGCTCAAGATTTGTGCACAAAATTTTCTCTTGGTGGCAGTGATGTAAAGGGAACGTTGAGAGCGACGCATGCGCTGTCATTGGTATGGTTCATGGTGACAATAAAGTGGTCGACGACGCTCGTGCCATCGGCGACGCTTGGGTGATCAACGATCTACATTTCCATACGTCACATGTGGTAAAGTTTGTCAGTGATTGCCAAGAGTCGATGGCACAATCACGGTATTGCGGTTTCTACCAACTCATAAAATAACCGCCATGGTGTTATAATCGATGAAAACTTGTGTATAGCGATAAACAACTATCAATCAAAAAAAATTAAATGAGTAAAATACCAATTAAATGAAGTGCGTAAGATACGATTCAAATGAATAAATAACGTGACTGCTTAAAAAAAAACATTTATTTATTTTTTAGATGGATCAATTTTTTCATTTACATAACGCCAATCAGACTTCATCGTGCATGATGAAACGATAAGGGGCCTATAGTCCTCAGTGGATGTTTTAATGATTTTTTCAGTCTCTTCTCTTTAGCCCACCAATTGTACTTCATAAACACATTTGTAATTTTACAGTCATCAGCATTACAGCTTAGTTTCATAGGTTCATTAATTTTCAAGGATTAATTGACCTATTTGGGATTTATTGTTTAGCGGCATAATTTAACACAGTTTTTTTTTCTTGCAGGACATGCGCAAGACTCAGTGTGAAGGTGTATGTTTTCCTGACTATAGTGCTCATTCTTCTGCTATTAATTAGGTACAACATCCTCACAAAGGCACAACCAATTCACGAGGATCTCAACTTTAACGAGATCGTCAAAGATTTGTTGAGGCGCACTGACGAAATGTTGAAGAACGAACAACAACGCGTCGCGGGAAACACCGAGAAACGTCACGTGATCTACGTAAGGATTCCTAAAACCGGAAGTAGCACCATGACCTTCATGATGTGGAGATTTGGGCTGGGCAGAAACTTGACTTTTCTCCTCCCCAAGAAAGGTGGCGAAGGCAACGAACCCAGTCTAACAAAAGGTCGCTTCTATCTTCCAGAGAATGGACAATTCTGTGATCTGATGGCAAACCATGTTGTTTATAATCATACAAATTTCAAACTTTATTTCCCGCCAGATTCTTTGTATATTTCACTCATTCGGGAACCCATGAGTCAGTTGTCGTCCACACTTCGAGTTTTACAACGTGAACTCAAGGTCAGTATCTGCACCAATGAAAACATCGTTTCTCATTTTCTCCGTAGTCCGGTTTCCTACGAACGGAATTCATTGGCCACTTCGTTCACGCGTAATCCCGCAATGTATTACTTCGGGTTACGCAAAACAGAGTTTGGTGATATACAAAGGGTGAAGGAAATCATCCAAGACATCGACAAGACATTTGCATTAATTTTAATATTGGAAAGATTTGATGAATCTTTGATTCTCTTGAAAAGACGATTTGGTTGGACAATGAGAGACATTATTTACCTAAAAACAAATGTAAACCTACGGATGTGCAAAAACTCACCTGTTTCGGACCGGGACAGGGATCGACTGGAAACATGGTCGATGGCAGATCATCTTTTATATGATTTTTTCTCCAAAAAATTAAACTCTCTTATAGGTCAACAAGATCAATCTTTTCATCAAGAGGTGCAGATTTTTAAAAAATATCTATCCCAGACGGACCGTTTTTGCCGGACGTCGAGTAGAGAAAATCGGATACGGGTACTCAAACTGGAGATATCTCCCTTCAATTCTGAGTTTTTCTATACGATGACAGACTGTCATTTGTGGCAGATGCGAGGGCTGCAATTCTTGAACGACATTCGTGGTTATCAGAACAGATTTGCTCCCAACTGTAATCACCAATATGATCAAATAAACAGTCGAATCTAAGACGAATTACACTCGATTTCTTGGAATACTGTTATATTAAAATGGGCTTTACAAATTATTGTCCGGAGTACCGGTATCGATGATAGGCCAACACGTATTAATGATACGTGTCATTGTGGGTTTTTTAATTTCGTAATTTGTGCCGATTACAATATGGTCTTCATGGTTTGCTTTTCCTAGTTATGGTAACAGTGAACAGAATGCAGGTAAACCGAGGTTCTTGGTGGACTTCTCGGACCAAGCAGATAAAGCTGATGCATTTCGACGTCATACATTCTTACAAAATCGCTCATAGTGAAAAAGCATATCATTTTACTTGTTGAATTGATAGTTGTTTAACTCCACATGATATTCAAGATATTTTCACTTTCACTTGGTGTTCAGTTTTATTTTTTTAAAGATGTAGGAGACCTCAGTTTGAAGAGAAAGCCATTGATTTTTGGCGAGTTACTGGCGAAATCTTCCATGTGATATATCATACTGGTGTGAGACACGTGGTCTCCAGTTAAGACCAGGATGAAGTTGCATACCTGTTTGTTTCAAAACATTGGTTTAAAAGAGCAGCGCATCACCACGAAGAAAGACTGATTGGAATCGATGCCTTGGCCATTTGCCTTTACCCCATTACCAAATATGATGGGACTCTCAAGTGAAAACTATAAAACACGGAGTATAGAACTACCTTATCTCGACTGAGAGCTTACCTTGCATTTGACTGTACATGATCAACAAGGCCTGGTGACAATATGCTCTACGTTCGGTTTACATACTCATTACAGCCTGGCACATGCTTCGCTCTCTGTGTTCGCTTTGCATCTTTGTGTCAAGTCATCCAAGTGCACTTTATATCGATACAGCATACGCTGTCATGGTAGATAAGGGCTAACTTAGCTAAGTGAGCTTCATGAAACCGGCCCCTAAAATATGACCACCGTCAAACACTTAGCCAGAGCTAGATTCGAACATACAACCTCAATTGTCAAGTGCCAATTTGCTTTCGTTTAGAGTGAGTGTGAATGAGTGAGTGAGTGCTTGGGGTTTCGCGTCGTACTCAACTATTTTTCAGTCATATGACGACGAAAGAATCCTTAGGGCATATGTAATGTGCCTCATTGTAGCAGGACGGAATTCCACCGCTCTTTTATCTAGTGCTCCTTCACTGAGACGAC